>NW_027249685.1:47500-96758 GCF_030848795.1 Temnothorax nylanderi | reverse complement strand
AAAAAGGGGGGATGAGGTTTATGTAAGTGGTTAGGATTTGATAATTCACACCAATTATGGATACACAAGAATAATGTATTGTAAAAATTTATTACATTAAAAAACATATATACATACAAATGAGTAATTTATTTTTTTCATAATATCTAAATGTATTTACAATTGTATTTACAAAGTATTTTATAATGCCCCATGGCAGCGTCTCGGTAGAACCGGGTATAATGTACGCTTATCATCGTACGGACTTAGAGCTATTTTCGTTTCGGACACGGTGTATACCTCGTGCTGTTTGGATCTTATGCAGGCTGCTGTCGCGTCATTTCAATTTCGTCGTGCAGACATCGCGTGTAATCGTCGAACGTTATCGACCTGGCTACGACGTTACTCTTAACACCTTTAGCCTTTTTCGTATCTTTCTTACCGTCGACTCGCAAGGCGTACATCTTTGCTCTAAGCCGACGAATTCGGTCATTATCGCACCGTTATTTTCGTCTTTCATTAAGCCCGGTACTTTTTATTGGCGAGTGGGATACCGTACGCATTATCGATCGCGTAATCGCTAGTGTCAAATCTAATAATGTGGCGCTTCATGGTGTCATACACATCGTCGCACTCGATGTGATAAATGAGACTGTCCGTATCGGTGTACGTGACTTTACACTTGTCGTGATACAATGGTAACATGTACTCGTGGTGAAATTCGTACAAACATGTCTTGGATAATCGAGGATGCACATACCACGTAGATTGGTTTGTCGAACTTCACCTCGAGTTTTCGCATTTCTATTGCTAAATTCTCCGAAAAGACGCTTCGGCTATGAAAATTTGGTTTCGCGATCATTGCCTCCGCGCCGTATCTACCCTCCCAATGAGTCACGAGTCGCACGTCAACGTGATTGCGCACATTCTCCATGGTTTTGCCAAACACAGCATTGTTCATCAATTTGTATAAATTTTTCTCGAAATCATTCTTGGCAATGTTCTAAATTTCGTATTAAGTTCTATATAATCGCGAAGCCATGGAGATTGCGCGAATTTCAATATGCGGTGAATCTTTGATATACGGAGACCATGACGAGTGCACTGCTGCAGGTTGCGATAATGTATGACGTAACGTTCTTATCGTATAATGTTGCGAGGAGCTTGTCCTGCCGCTTACGGGTGGTTTATCGCGCGTCGGACAGAACGGTAGGTCAGTGTGCGCGTCGTGAAGATGTTGCGGATATTCCAAGTCGACTTCGAGAAGTAGCCTATCGTGGAATCAACGCGACATCCATAACATTAAAATCGGTCACGTCGTCAACCCATTGAAAATCTGCGTATGGCAATGGTTGACACATTGCCCAGCCGTATAAGTGTTTACGTCGAAATACATCAGATATGACGACGGTTTCGATGGATCGTACGACTGCATGTACTTGTTGTTGGCCAGCGCGTATCTGTTTGAACATTGACTCAAACCGCCGCGTATACCGCGTTCGATAAACATGACCATGTCAATGTCGGTGAGCAATTCGAAATTGATACGCGTATGCTTCAACATAGCATCCCACGTAAAACCTGGTAGAGTATAATAATACGCGGGACCGAGTCCATAACTCGCGACGCAGCTATCGCGAAAATTTTCAAAGATATCGGCCAACAGCAAGACATCGGTTTTGAGATATAAATCGCTGTAGTCACCGAGCGTTCGAATGGTGAACCGCTGCCAGACGTTGACGGCGTGCGCGTAATCGCTCTCGGATACGGTGTCACCTGTCAATGAACTATAAAACGAGTCGCGCGGTGGTAAACACGAGTCCTCCAACTTTTCGACGCAGTCAATGTACTCGTACGGAAATACGCTTTTTCGTGTCAGCAAATCAAAATTTTCTGCGGATATTTTACAAAATTCGCGTTGCAATATTCGCAGTTTATCCTTGCTGAGATATGATGCCAATTTGTCGAGACTAGCGGTGAGAAACTTGTACGAATCGATAAATCGCAATTTGACGCAAGTTTTCTTATCTTTATCTTCGGTGCTTTTAACGTTTTTCGTAAACGAAATATATTTCTCTTTTGTAATTGGGAGCAAGTCTACATGTCCTTCGTACGCTGTTGCTATTTCCGTTATAATAAAATGCGCGTCATAGCCCGATAATTATGAAAACTATGGGAATGCAATGCGAATCTTTATAGTTTAGATTACAGTTTGAGTGCGCGGGACCTCTGTACTGACCGGTCAGATGACAATGATCGCGTACTCGCACGTCGTCTGGCTCGAACGGTTTTTCGCACACGTGACAGTGCGTTGCGCTGTTAAACTTTTCCCACTCGTCTCGCGTGAAATCCGCCATGGGTACATTAGTGGACAAGATTGTCTTTACGTCGTGAGCTAAACGTCTTAGCTCCTCGGCGAACCACGCGACGCACTCCTTATCGCGACGAAACCGATACATTGATAGCGAGTCGTCGTACGAGCAGCGCACGTAGTATCTATGCTAAATACGCGATGATGTTGATACGTGTACCTGGACGTTTCCGGATCCGCTTCCATCTTCTCCAGGGTACATTCAAGTCGGCGTATACTATAAACGGAACTCGTTCCTTCCTGCCGTGATTCTTGAAAGCCAACCACTTGTCGTTATCGCTCGGTAACTTGATCGCGCAGTCGTTCATCTCCCGACAGTCGACGGTGTGGGCTTCCAATTTCTCGCTCGTGTAGAAATAGTGCAGACATCTGTAAATAATGAAATTTTTTTTTATATATTTTCACGTAAAATATTTTTATTATTTATTAGAATGTATACTCACCGATCGCAAAAGTATTTTTTGTTCCTATTCTTGCTCAATTGCGAGCTCACGAAGCGGGATAGGTTCTTGATCCACGCAAAATGTCCCACGTTGTCGTCGTGCACGTACAGCAGATTTACATGCCTGTCCATCTTTCGACCAGTAACCCGTATTGGCAAGATCGCAAGTTCCTTGTTTTTTTTCTCGATACCGTACACATTGATGGAGATTTCGTTGTGATCTTCAAACCGTTTAATTTGATCCAACGTCATTGGAAATTTAATGTTTGTAAGATTTAGTACCGACGTGTAATGAGGATACGACGATTGCAGATCTGCATTTATTTGGGGTGGATGCAGAGCCGCCATCACTGACCATGCGAAACATGCATTGTCCATTGATCGCACGTTTATCACCGCTCTCTTCAATTTAATTTCTCGCGGTATTTCCACAAGACACCCCGCGTGCAATGGATTATATTTGTTCACATTTACAGTCAAAGTAAGTATACGCGACAACGCCCATCCGCTATCGCGTTCCTGGAATTCCTCCAGCTTTGCTTGGGTAGGCTCGATGACGTGTCGCTTGTACCACTCACACAAATCGGACTCACGGAAGAGTTCATAGTTTCTCGTAGCGATACTTTTATTCGCGCGTTTGTCGCCCGCAACAAATTCACCATTAAACATTGTGTTTATTTTTACATTTTCATGTCGTTGCATGACGATTCGCACATGAATGAGTACAATGTCTCTCGCATCTTTGAGAAATTGATGAGGGTCGATGTGTTTGGATTTATTACCACACCGGTCAGTATACGACTTTCAAAAGCCGTATCTATCTCACGCCATCTAAGTCCTGTCTCACTCGCACTGTATCCTGCACCCACATGCACGAAACGTTGACGTACCGAATCTTTCAGACCTTCGAGTCGTGCGATACAAGCGACCAACGACTGTTTAAGACCGATCGATAATCGCGGCCGTTAATTCGACTTTGTTCTTCCAACGATTCGATAAACTCGTCGCATCGTTGCTCCCACGCGGCAAAGTCTTCCCTCGAATTTAAAAGGGTGGATTGCTCCAACAACTCTTGCTCCATGTTCCTCTTTCTACCACAATTTGTTGCACTCGCGACTTCCAGTCCTCGGCCACTGAGCGTATCCCCCAGATTCGTCAATTTATATCCTACTAATAATGCAACGTTTGCTTTTTATCATATCTAATTTCATCTCAGCATCCGTACGGATGCTTTCGCCTTTCGAAAAAAAACTGCAAAATTTGCAGTTTTACACGTGTTCGATGAAATCATCGCGAGACTTCTTGACGAATCCGTCTATAATTTAAACGAGAAGACACTCGTATGTCTTCTTATACGCGGAAATAATTTAATTGTAAGATGATTTTGTAAAGGGTTGGCTTCCCTAAAAATGTCTTTCAACCCCATCAGAGGAATAAAGTGCATAGTAATCTAACCTATTTGTATGAATTCTTGTCGACACAAAATTCATGCCACATGACAAATAAATAAGTTTATAATATGGTAAAAAGTTTAAACGATTTTTCTTTTTCATTTACCATTCATCCCATTCCCTGTCATTAGAATTAAGCTGTCTTCGTTTATCGCTTACTTAAATGTAATATTAAAAATAAATATCGCGAAGATCCAAACGATTAAATAGCGTGAGCGAGAACGCGAACGGGAGCCGCGAGCGAGAAGACGCGCGCGAACGGGAACGAGAGAGAGACCGCGAGCGAGGGAGAGAGAGAGACCGCGCGAACGAGAAGACGTGCGCGAACGGGAATGAGAGAGAGACCGCGAGCGATGGAGAGAGAGAGACCGCGACCGTGTAGACGCGCGAGAATGGGGGCGCGGGGGGCGCGAAGAACATCTACGAGGGAGATAACGCGAACGAGAAGACGTCGCGCGGACCAACGCGGTCGTTGCACGCGGACCTCGCGGCGCGGCGAAAACGCGGACCCCCTCTCCCGCGGCGCGGCAAAAACGCGGTACCTCCGCGAAATCCGATACCCGTGTGTGGTCCATAGCGTTTGGGCCCGAAAACGTGTTCTGATATCGAAATTCTGTCGATTATGACAATCAACACCACACACACACAACATTAACACAACACACTTCATTACACACACACACACACACACCACAAACACACACACACACACCACACACACACACACACAGTGTTCACACACACACACACACACACACACACACACACACACACACACCACACACACACACACACACACACACACACACACACACACACACATTAACACGAGTCGCGCGCGCGCGCTTGGCACTTCACACAGAGTAATTTAGAACTAACACAGTTTACCTACTAACACCCCAATAGATTACAGAGGCTAATACTTCTTTTCTTTTTTTTTAAAGGATTTCTAATGATATCCGTACCGCACGTAGGGCGTTTCTCGTCGTTGCGAAACCGTTTCACGACTCGGAAGGCTGCAAATGTAGCGAGTCGAGTTTGTAACGCAAGCTCCGTGTCCCAATTCGTTCTAGATTGCGCTCCTCTCTACCTTATGTAATACATTACTCGCGTAAAGTATCGCGCAATTGTAATTGTACGTTATAATATGTAGTACAAATAGAGAATATACCGCGCGCGCGTGATGTAAAATTGTAAGAGTAGACCTAAAAGGTAGTAAAATCGTAAAACGTAAATATCGTAGAAAAGTTTCGCGAAAAAGCAAAGGCTCGTTCCAAAACAATAGCGGAAGGCTTATATGAAATAGAATAAGAAAGCATTTATACTTCTAGTAGACCGTCGTGTTATAGTTCTGAAGGCACTGTTCAAAAGTTTATTACATTTCTTGGAATAACGGGTCTTCGCAAAACACCTCTTCGAATGGTGCGACAAGGAGAGTCGTTATAAACATCGACATGACCATTGCACACGCCTCCTTCGGTCTATATCACAAAATTCAAAATAGAGTAGTCTCAACTTGACAGCCTGTGCCACAATGCCAATGCCAATATTGTCGGGTCTGTGATCGGTTAGGAATTATCGTGAGCTAGCAAAAATCGATGGTCGAATTCAGGCTTATGATACGCAATGGTCGGTGCATTTCCATTAATTATGTCATATCAATAACGTATCATTATATTACACAAACGCTTATTAATTTAGAGGCACATTGCTAAGGGTCTCGGTTTTTTTCTTTTCAAGTTGTTCCCTACATTAATGAACTTATGACAATTAGCTAATTACGATTATTCAATACGACAGCGATTTGGCATATATGTATATATATATATATAGAAGAGAGAAGTGTGTGTGACGAACGAACGGTGGATATCTTTCTTGAAAGAACATTAATGTGTGTCAAGGTAGTTTAAAGACAATATTTGAGCTCGGAATTTCTTAAAGTAAGCGTAAAAAATGTCATGTGCATAAAAATAATAAGACAACTCTCTACAGATGCTATAACGATCCCGCTATCGGATTTCCTTACCTAAGCAGGAAAACTTTGGCTACTGCTACACGCTATTTGTACTTCGGCGAAAAAGAGCCGAATTTACGATTCTTGCTAAGAACACCGATTGCGCATTTAGAAGAAAAAAGAACGGTACGCAGCACACACAGTACCTAAACCAGCAACAGATCATTTATATGTTCAGGAAGACCTTAACAGTACTATATATGCTCACGCTTTAATAAATCTGAATTCTACGCACAACAATTGTAATGTCAGAGAAGCATTTACTGTACTCAGAGAGTGTACTTTTTGCCGGAATGTTTAAACGTGATATTCTTTCTTTTCTTTTCTTTTTATATTCACACACAGCACTGGACTATTCGCGCTCATAAATTATTTAAAAGCTCTTAGTCTTTTGAACATTAAAGTCCAGAATGCTGCTCTGAGATATGAATGCTCTACAGAATGTACATAGTAGACAGCAAAAGCGTCTATACCACAGAATGTTCACATTTGCTCTGATGCAAAATATCGTTTTCTTTTTTTTCTCGAGCTACAAAATCAGGCTGATGCAATGGCAGATACTATGTAGATATATAAAAGTTAGCTTTACAACATGTAATTAACTTTACAACATGTAAAACCTGATAAAGTTCTTAAAAAATCTAAAGAACATTCCCTGAATAAGATCAATCACACGACAATTCAGTCCTCTCTAAGTATCGTACTTTGATCGTAGAACGCATCAAATAATTTCTTTTAAGGGAATCAAAATTTTCTAAAGTAATATGTATATAATCAGTGATATATTCTCATGAATGTGTGGGTCCGTCATGGTACCAGCCTGGATCCGGCCAATCAAATCATGTGATTCCGTAGAGTCTAGACACAGACATTTCTCTTCCGCATCCGTACAGATGAGCCACTAAGATAGATCACAAAAAGTACGGAGTGGGCATTAGAGGTGGGATTACTCTCTCGGAATCAGGCACTGCCTGGAACAGCACTGGTGATCTCTGATCCACTGTCGTGAACTGCATGATACTAGCTATGTTACCACATCGATAACAATAATTTGGGACCGACCACACTGTGACGAGTTTGTCATTAAACATGTACCTATAACCTGCATGATAAAAATATGCGTCATCAATACATACTTCCGAGATATTTAAAAAAATCTGCGACAGAAATATTTGAGCAAAGACATACCTTCCTGAACTAATTGGTGCGCCCTACAGATGAGTTTAAGATCATTCACTTCCATGAACATGTAAGTCACTTTGCTGCCAAACAGCCAGCCTGCACCACGCGGACTTACTGTCCATGTTTCTACATCTTCTGGATTGGACCAGACCAAATCACAGAAAGCACCTGTAATATGGCAATTAAGCAACGATATTTTATTATTATTGTACAATAACAGTAAATATCCAGTCATGTAACTTTTATTATTATGTAACTTTTGCAATGACATATCACTTTATACAATTAATACCTTTGTGTGGAATCTCTTGATTTCTTTCAATCGTTCTAATTTGATCTAGTGTTCTAATAGCTGGAGACAATCCACCGTGTACACAAAGAACCTGTTCATCAATTAACTAAAACAGAATTTTATTCGAGCGTAATCAAAAGTGGAGTTATACCCTACAACAGTACTTCCACGCATTAGCATTGCCGTACTTGTTTTGGCATTCATCTAGAACAGAAAATGAAGAGACCAATGAAATCAAAGCTTTATTATACACAAATGTAAAAAAAAGCCCAGAAAAGAAAGTATCGTTGCGCACTTACCATAAAATCCAAATAAACGTGCGTGATTTGTCTAGTTTCGTGATTACCGCGTAGTAACGTTATCCTGTCGGACCATTTAGCTTTAAGTGTGAGCAGACGAGTAAACGTTTCTAAGCTATAGTAGCCCCGATCGACAAAATCTCCCAGGAATATGTAATTTGTATCTGGCACGGGGCCACCGTTACGAAACAGTTCCTCTAAATCATAGAACTGTAACAGCACAAAAACATGAACAATCTGATGTATATTAATATTACGATTGTGTACAAATAACTATACAGCTACAGAATATTAAAATCGAAAAGTTGTGAGGCAATAGATAATGGAAGATTAATATTGTTGCGACGCTAATTCAGAAGATTAAAATCCGCTAAAACTTTACGTCGATCCCGTAGCGGTGAGCAAGGATGCTCCGACTTTGAGGTTAGTACAACATTCATCGCACAATACTGTTATAATTGCAAAATCGGAAACGTACCTCGAGTCCAGCTCTTCTGCGATCAACGAAGTCGGAATCGAACGTGTCAGTCGTCACTTTCTGCCAAGCGTAGAGAACCTTCTTTTCCGGCAGCGGTGGTAACACGACGTAGGGATACGAAATCTTCAGATAAGCACGAAGCAATTCAAATTCAGTATATCGCCGGCACGATTACGGTGTTACTACCGTTTCGCGTACGCGCGTTGTCGCACCTTACCTCGCGACAGCGTGCGGCTCGTGCAAACGTTAACGCACGGCCGCAATCGCGCGGCAGAAACGCCTCGTGTGAACAGGCTCCTTGACTCCTTGATCTCAGTATCAGCTCTCTGCTGTCAATATATAAATGAATATAATAGATTATTAATCTATGTAAACACTCACGTAAACGTAGTATAAACAGTAAAATAAGTAACAGTAATATATAGAATAAGATAATTAAAGGATAATTACATAAAACAATTACCTTGAATTAATCGTCGCGTCGCGTAAAGAGTCACGGTCGGTCTCGCTCCGCGCGTACTACTGTATTTTTTTTTTTTTTGTGAGTTTCCCTCGGGTGAGGGATAATAGGTGCCTTCAACTCCTCCCTGGGGTTATATAGCACATCGGTACTTGTCCTAATTATTTATATCTCTTGTCCCCTAGATTATTCTTCCTATTCTTTTAATAAAGTTGTATATGCTTCTAATAGTTATCCATTCTTTTCTTCTAAGTATTCTTGTCACATCTATTTCCTCTCTTATTCCTCTCGCTCTGAGTTCCCTATCCAATCTCTCCCTCTCCTCATCGTATCTGCTACATCTCCACAGCACGTGATCGATACTCTCACACTCGTTACCGCACTCACATCTAGCGTCCTCTATATACCCCTTTCTTGCTAGAGATTCATTGACATTGAAGTGGTTACTCCTCAGTCGGTTAATCAATGTTACATAGTATCTTTCCTCATTTATCTTATGAAACCATGGTTTTTTTCTCGTTCTTTTATAAAAATTCTTGAAATAGTAGATTCCTTTGTAGCTAGCATCCCTAACCAACGAATCCTGTGTCATATTCCATATTTCTCTTTTGAACTCTTGTCGAAAATCCATAAACGGGACTTCTATTTGTGTATCCTCCTCTTCCTCTGTCGCCTCCTTTGCTAATTTATCCGCCATCTCATTACCTTTTATTCCGACGTGTGCCGGGACCCATATGTATAAAACTCTTTTCTTATGTTTATTTATTAGTCTAAAGTGTCTTTCTCTAATTTCACTTATATATTTATTTTTGTATACACTCAGGTGATTATTATGTATCGCCTGCAACACTGCTTTAGAGTCTGTTAAAATCGCAATATCCTTAGGTCTTTTATCAACTTCACTTTCCATTAATTCTAACGCTGCTTTTATCGCGATTGCTTCCGCTGTGAATGACGAACAATTCTTCGGGATACTGATGTTATATGCTAATTCTTGTTCTTCTATTACTACACTTGCACCTAATGATTTTCCTTTCTTTCTCTTAGAACCATCTGTGTATATTACTGTATGTCCATCTTCCAGGTCGTATTTTTGCTTTATCTTCTCCAGCAATTCTCTGTCTGTGGCTCCTTTCTTCTTTCGACTATATCCTATAGATAAATCTATAGATATTCGTTGTGTAACTGTATTATAGTCCATATCGAATATTTCAAATTTTCTTCTTGGTCCCATTTTTCTTTTACACCACTTAATTCTTCTCCACGCTTCTCCTATTATACTCTTCTTATGTAGAGGTTGTCTATATCTTGCATAATCTTCATTTTGGGTTAGCTCTTCTATCTTCCTGCAGAGATCTTCTTCACCATATATACTGATCTTACTGAGAAAATTTCTTGCTAGTAATTCCGCTCTATCTCTTAACAACGTAACTTTTGCTTCTGCTATTATCACATTATTTGGTGTACTGTTCCTATATCCTAGCGCTGTTCTTATTCCTAAGTACTGTGTCCTTTCCATTTTTAATTTTTGATTCTGTTCTTTAGGAAAATATACAAAATTCCCGTAATCCGTAATTGCTCTAATTAAACTTTTATATAACATCAGTGCTGTGTTTACTTCCATACCTTTCGATTTCTTATTTAAATATGTCATTAGTGAGTTTGCTTTACTCACTTTTCCTTTTGTTTCTTGTACCTGTTTGTGGAAATCTAGTCTATTATCTAACCATATTCCCAAAAACTTAGCCTCTTTCTGCGCCTTTATTTTTGTATTTTGTATTTCTATGTATGTATCATCACAGTCACCATATTTGGAGAATTGGACTAGAACTGTTTTGTTCGGTTCTAATTTTAAGCCTAGTTCTTCTAGATTCTTATTTATATTATTCACAGCCTTTTCCAACTTAGTCTTATTTTCTCTTCTATTATTACTTATAACATATGCCGCTATATCATCCGCGAATTGCACCGATTCATATTCCACCTCGTCTTTATTTGTAATGCCGCTATATAAAGCGTATAGTATCGGACTAAGTACTGCTCCTTGTGGTAACCCTTTATATACTCTTCTATGTTCTGTTTCTTGACCGTTAACTATGAATTCCGTATCTCTATAATGAAGCCACTTGCCTATAAATCTTAGGATATTTTTTGGACACTTGAGTTTTTTTAACTTTCTCATTAAAATACTGTATATTACGTTGTCGTACGCCGATGACACATCCAAGAAAGCTGCCAGTATGTATTGGTTTTTATACATACCGTTTCTGATGTCCGTCGTCAATTTCACTAAATTCTCCGCACATGACCGTCCTCTTCTAAATCCATTCTGATCTTTATCTAGTTTATTTTCTCGTTCAGCCCACCAGACTAGGCGCTCATTCACCATTCTCTCCATTACCTTGCCCACGCATGATGATAATGCTATCGGTCTCACCTTTTCCTTGCCTATTTTGTCTATAAACATTGTCTGGTATTTTCTCCAATCTTCCGGGTACCAATCTGTTGTCCACACCTCATTGCATATGTTCAATAATGCCTCTTCCATTTCCTCTGTCATGTCTTTCAACATTTTATATTCTATTCCGTCTCTTCCTGGTGCTGAATTTTTTCTGATCATCTCCAGTGCTCTTTGTAATTCTTCCCGTGTAAACTTGTCTTCCAAACTTGCTTCCTTGTATACTTCTCCCTCCTTTCCCATCATTTCTGTTGGTACACTTGGTGGAGCCAGCTTCTGTATTTCTTTCCTGATTTCCTCTTCTCTGCTCTTGTGTGTCCAGCTATTCCAATTTATTTTCTTCTTGACGTTCTTGAAAATTCTCATTGTGTTCCACACATAAGTGGGACTGGTGAATCTGTTAATTGATGCACAGAATTTGTCAAAACTATTTCTCTTCTTGCTGTTGATGATTTTCTTCGCCTCGGCCTTTCTTTTATTATATTCCATTAGTGAATGTAAATTTTTTATTTTTTTAAAGTTCTTTAATGCGTTTTGTCTTCTCTTTATAGCTTCATCACATTCCGCGTCCCACCATTTAACTTTTCTCCCCTTGGTCTTTCTTCTTGTTTATTTTTCTTCTTTTCCTTTTCCCTGGTCGTTACTTTTTTCTTCTTCCTATAGTTTGGTGTAATTTTTTCTATTGTTGCTTTAATAATTTCCACAAAAGCTTTATATTTCTCTTTCATGCTGGAATTATTGTCACAAAGTGCGTCCTTAATCTTGTCTTTATTTTCATCTATAATTCTTCTCATATTTTCCTTGTAGTCCGTCCATTTTGTTTTCTTAGTAGTAAATTTGTTTGACTTCTTGTTGTAGTTTGTAATTTCTGTTCCTATTCTGAACTCTATTGGATAATGATCCGAGTCCCACGGGTCCTTTATTTGTTCATATTCCATATTGTCATATATATTTATAGTAGCAAATGCTATGTCCAAATTGTTAGAGTTTTGCCCAATTGCACCGATTCTAGATAGTGTATCCTCGTTAACACATATGTATTCCCGATTATACATTAGTTCATTTAATATCTCTCCATTCTTGTCAATGTCTTGACAATTCCATTGGGTGTGATGGGCATTAAAATCTCCTGCTATAATTGTTTCCAAGTCTTTTTTCTCAAATTTATATATATCCTTCCATGTTGCTTCTGTAAGATTTCCTGGTCTTCTATATATTGCTATTATATTCATCTTTTCTGTAGTATTTATCAATCTTACTCCTATTATATCAAAACTTTCATGTATGTTCTTCCATCCATTTATTATTTCAAATTCAATATTATCTCTAATACATATTGCTACTCCTCCACTTTTACCTCTACTATCTTTCCTGTATGTTCTATATCCTGAAAAAATTATATTATTTTTGTTACTCTTTGTTTCCGTTAATATCATAATATCGTAGTCTTGTATTCTTTTATGTATTTCATTCTTTTTTCCTTGATAACCTCTACAATTCCAAACTGCTATTTTTAGTGTGAACGTGGCTATTATTTAGTAGCGACTCTGTGAAGTGCCCGGTCGGTCACCTTCACGTGTCACTCCCCTGCCTCTTCCTTTCCAAAAGTCTTTTTTGATATCACCTACTATCATCCTTTGTCTTCTATTTTTTTCCTCTAGTTCTAACTCCTTTTTTCTTTGCATAATTTCTTCTTTAGTTCTTCCTGCTTCTTCTTGATCACTTATCCTTAATTCTTTTTGTTCTGGTCCTTGTATCATTTCCTGTAAGATCCTTCTGAATTCCCAATCGTGATCTGTATAATACTTCAGCTTCGCAGCCAAGTTTAGGATAATATCCTGTTCCCTATTCAATCCTGCCGGGATCTTTTGTACTGGTTCTGCTCCATTGTCTTGTACCTCTTCCTCTGTTGTTTCCGTTTCATTTTCATTGTCTGATACTTCCGCATCCCATCTTTCTTCTCCCCGTTTCATATCTTGGTTATATGCGAGTCCTCTCTTTTCTTTTGTTATCTCCTCACTTCTATTATCAAATTGTCTATAGTATTCATTATTATTTTTACCTTGGTAATTTTTGTTTGTATTCGCTTTATCTTTATATGTTGTTATTCTTCGTTGTTTGTTGTTCTCCCTTTCCTCTTCATATACTATTGTTTTCCTTATTGCCGGGAAAACTTCCCTCTTCTCTCCATCTCTTCTTTGTGGTGGCAGCTTTGGCCATTCCGCCGGTTTCTCATATCTGCCATATTCTTGATCCTGGTCTTTTTCTTTCCCTGCTAATATTCGTTCTGCTTCCCTACGAGAAACATTTGAGTATCCCATTGTCCAATTAATGTTCTTATTCATTTCATATATTTTACATCCTCTGAATGTGGATCTATGTTTTCCTCCACAGTTTCTACATTTGTTTTCCTTCGTGCAGTTTCCATGGGCTGTTTCTCCACAGATGATACATTTCTCCTCACTCTTACAGGCCGATTTGATATGGCCATATCTGAAACATTTGAAGCATTGTTTCACTGCCGAAATATATGGTCTAATCTTAATCGCCGTGCTTCTTCCAAATAGATCCAGCTTTTTCCGCACTGTATCTCCATTAAATGTAATTATTAAATTTCCTGTATCCTCTTCTATTAATTTTTTCTCTTCCTTATCCCATTTCTTTCTGTACATACGACTAATCTTCTCCACGTCGTCGTGATCATCCATTGAGTCCCACAGGTCGATTATACTGTCTCCCCAGTCTGTAATAACTCCTACGTATTTCGAGCCCCTTTGGTCAATCTCCGCTGTGTACCCTATGGTGTCCGAACTTTTGTTGATTGCTTCTAAACAAATATTAGCATCATTACAGTTTTTAAATTTACATAACGCTGACGAAAATGATAGCATTATTATCTCATCAGGTTTTTTCGCCTCCTTTGTAAGTACTTTCCATATTTTAAAAAAGTTCTTACCTATTCTTGTTTGCATTGCATCCTTTTTTAACTTTAATATTATTTTGTATGTATCATTAGTCCCTTCTCTAAACTTAACCTGCTTCTTTCCCATTACTTCTGAAGCATCTATTTCACTTATCCTTTCTAGCATTCCTTTATAACAAATATATTCCTCCCTTGACCACTTCTTCCTTACTGTTGTATCCTCCTCTGTCATCCTTACTTCGCCCGTGTTTTCTTTTGTATTCTCACTTCTCGCCTTTGCTATGTGCACACGTGCTGTACTCACCGTGTCTGTCTCCATCTCACTAGCCGTGTCGTACCTTGTCTCTTCCATATTAATCTCTTCTGATTGGTCCATTGGATCTTCCGTGTTGACGTCACTCTCTTTTGATTGGTTGTTAGCGTCTTCCTTGTTGTTCGTCTTCATGGCTGCCACTTCCGCCTGTATTTTGGCGCGCTTATCCTTCGCCATTTTCTTTCCTTCTACTATCTTCCAGTCTTCCTCTTCCTGTGGATGTCCCCTTGTATCCTTCTCTTCCTTGTTCTCTACATCTTCGTTACCCGCTGATCTTTTTTGTCCAGCCATTATTCTCTCCTTTTCGTTAACTGCTGCCACATTTAACGCTGCTTTCTTGGCTTGCGGGATTTTTGTCCTATACTTTCTAGCTATTACGCTTTTACTCATATTTCCCCCTCCCGGAGGGGGAGAAATCCTATCCTCCTTCTTTTTCCCTATATTCTATTCTATTTATAATGTCCTTATCAACCCCTAAACTACTCTCGTAACCCTCTAAATGACCTCGAAACTAACTAAACTTTCGCGATCGCTAGTTAGGTTAAAACGCGTGTGTACGCCACCGCGGCCATCACGCAACTCCCGCGTACTACTGTATCTCTCAAGATAGGTTAACTGATGTGTGACAGCGCGCTAAACGCACTATCTGCACTCGCGCAGTACACATACAGTACATACACACACGTATACATATGTGCATATCGAAACTGGCGATACTAGCACCGCCCTGGTGTCGAAAAAGTGAAAAGGACGCGACTCCAGCCAATGAAATGATGGCATGGCATGAGAGCGTTAGTAGAAGTATCTTAAAATAAAATTTTCACATTTTGAACTTTGCGTCGCAATATCTCCGCTCGTAGGGCACGTAGCGGAAAATTTTATAAGAGATACCCCCCCCTCCCCCAAATCGACCCCAAGCTATCGATCAAGCCTACTTAGAACTTGATCCGTTCACTCGTTATCGAGATCTCAACAATCTCGATACTCGCAACCCGTCGCGTCGCGTAAAAGAGTCACGGTCGGTCTCGCTCCGCGTGTACTTGGCGCGAGACACTACCGTGTCTCTTGATCCTATGGTATTACAATTTATGTCCTATTTACGTAAGACATGGTTGCCCGCAGCAAACAAGGTCTCTGTGTATGGCTGTCCTGTTCGTACAAATAATATAGTTGAGAGTTTTCACAACAAAATTTCAAAGAAATTTGGCAGTAAACATCCAAATGTGTGGATATTTATTGGTTAGTATTATATGTTATAATAGTAGTACGTGACTTAGAACATATATACCTGGAAGGAAAATGTAGGTTTGAGATGTGTCTCCAACATCTGTGCGAGATAGAGGTATTTAGGGGATGATTGTTCCCTGTGCGCATGCCGAAAGTGACAGACGCTGTAGATAGAAAGAGAGCTAAACTATAGAGAGAAGGAGAGGTAGAGAGAGAGGGAGAGGCAGAGGGGAGAGAGAGAGAGAGAGAGAGAGAGAGAGAGAGAGAGAGAGAGAGAGAGAGAGAGAGAGAGAGAGAGAGAGAGAGAGAGAGAGAGAGAGAGAGAGAGAGAGAGAATGTCTTTAAAATATATGGTCAAACCATAGCTGTGTTTGAGCGGTTTAACAAGCATTACATTTCCATTTAATGAATTCTACACCATTCAAAAAGTACTAGGCAAATAAAAAAATATAGACAAAAGTTGTTCAAATTATTTAGTAGAGAAAGATGATACACTACAAAATAGGAATTTCCATTTAAAAAATTTACTTGAGCTCTACTGGGCCCAACATGGTCCCCGGATCTATAATTTAATAAGATCCTTTAAATCCTCCAAGTTTTTCTTATTTTTCCCAAACATTTTTCCCATAAAAGAAATACTTTCTGAGATAATTGGCCGTTTCCGAATTTTTATACACACGGTATGACAAGTGTATATGAGCAATGGTGCATGCGCTCGTGTTTTATGTACAGACATTTCTATACAATTTCGTGGTGTAGAATTCATTAAATGGAAATGTAGTTAAACCGCCCAAACACAGCTATTTTGACACACATTTTAAAGACATTTATTGTCGCTTCTAAAATATTTCCTTAAATTTCCTGGTGAAAAATTATTATTTCCTTCTTCTTTCAACCTCAAAAAAGATAGTAAAGCGTGTTGTACAGGTTCCTATTAAAGGTACAAAATGGTGACTTTTACATTCCTTTCTTTAAGTAATTGTAATGTGACAAATGTAACTTACATCTCGTTTCTTTCCTGCAGTCTCTGTCCTCCTCTTTCTCCTCTTTTTTTCTGTCTTTCCTTTATTTTTTTTATTTTCTGTCTTATCCTTATCCTCATCCTCATCCTCTTCAACCGTGCCTACATTCATTTCTTCGTGTCTCTTTCTTTCTCGTTCCTCTCTCCGTTTCCTAAATCATTTATATTTATTACTAAAGTAAACCAATAATAAACAAAATACATAAATTGTGTTGCCACAACTATACAGATTGATTCAGGACCTGTGCAACAAACTCTGAGGAACAATAGATCTCGCAGAAAGGATCATTTTTTGTCAAACAACCCCTATACGCGTCGTTTAGGAGTTACAACTGCGCAGACAAGACTTAGGTGACATTTATTACAATTGTGAGATGTATTATTTATTTATTGTTTCAAGTACATTTGAGACAGTTTACAAGTTTTCAAAGTGTCCACCCTAAACCTGATTGTATACTGCGCTACAGTTGGTCGCAACATGATCTCAAATGTTCGATAGAGTCCGACAATCAATGTTACGATGGTGTCATGAATGCAATCAGGATAGATACTTTAAACGTAAACTTCTGTAAACTGTCTGCAAGTGTACTTGAAACAATAAATAAATAATTACTTATAATTTAATAAATGTTACTTAAGACCTGTCTGCGCGGAGTTCCTAAACGACGCGTCAGAGAACATGGGTTTCTTGACAAAAAAATGATCCTTTCTGCGCGACTTATCGTTCCTCAGAGTTGGTTGCAGAGGTCACCCTGCATATGTAATTTAATAATCTAAAAATAAAGCAATATACTAACTTTTCTTTTTCTTTCGCTTCCTTTTCTTCCTGCTTCTTTCTGTCTTTTTTCCTATCTAATTGTTTCCTCATGTCGTCTCCGTCTCGCGAGAGACTCAGTTGACTTAGCTTGTCTCTCGACCTTGATAGGGATCGAGCCCTTCTATCATCCATTTCTATCTCATTCATTTCTCTTCTCTATCTTCGTTTTCTTCTTCGCTCTATTTAATACACAATATATACATTAATAAAGAAACGGTGAAAGATTTTATAAATGTTTTATAGTATTAAAAAAAATACAAAGGATAGTAAAGGCTTAAAGTCGATTCAGACATAACTGTGTCGTGCCCGTACCGTGACTGTACCGTGCACGGACAGAAAGATTAGTTGAGAAAATTACAAAAAAGTGTGGCAAACCCCATTTTTTAACGAAAACTCTTAAGAAAGGCATAATTGAAATGACAATTCTTTAAAAACTTTCATTTCAAAACCGGTTCCACTGCAGGATCACATACATATGCATATAAACTTTTGAAAAAATGTCGATATTATTTTTTCTAAAGTATTTTTATGTCATGTTTTGTAAAAAAAACTATAAATTATTAAGAAATTTTTAACATAAACAAATATTTAAAAGGCTATATCTCTGGAAGTATTCATCACAGAAGGTCAAATAAAAAATCATTTTAAAGATAATTTAATAAACTTCAAGAAACATGTGTATTTTTTTAAAAAAGATAACTCGGAAGTCCGCCATTTTGAGAAGTGTACCTAAAAACCGTTTCTTTTACGGATATCAAAAATACTATTAGTCGTATGCAAATCGGTCAAAAACCAAAATAATGAAAATTTAATAACCTTTCTATTTGATTTTAACAATTTTTTACGTAGGACTACCCATTTCCGACTTATATTGCGAGGAAATATTTATTCTCATAATTTTCGAAAGTCAAAATTTCATTTAAACCGTAATATTTCCAGAAATATTAGTCGCGCGGTATAACATAAATAATGCATTTTGTAGGTAATTTAATTCTCTTTCACTTTCATTGTATGCATTTTTTACTTTTCGGACAGCCAGAACAGATATTTTGAAAAAACGCTCGAAGAAACAGCTCTTTCCTCATTTGCCCGATGTTTCAAAAAAATCTATCTCGGGAACTAATGGTCGTACGTAGTTCTACAAAAAACCAAATTGCGAGGAATTTTATCAGCTACATTTTCGCTCTGAATGTTCTTTCCCGTGAAACTAATAATTTCCGAGTTATTCGCAAAAAACCCATTTTTGTACTCTTTTTTTTTTCAAGATGGCGCAGCCGGCTCACGCTCTATGTATGGGGACTTTTAGTATGTTTAAAAGAACACTAAAATAAACCTGTATACCAATTTCCAGCTTGCCGGCAATTTTTTCATCCAAAAATCTTAATTTGACTGGGCTAGTTTTGTTTTAAAAAAAGCAGAACGGATTTCTGCTTTCCAAACCTGAAGACTGTGTAGAAAATAAGTTCTATTTTGTTTTATTCTAGGATTGAGGTTTATTTTGTTGTTGTAATTGTGCAATAAAAGCCTTATTTAGTGGATGAGTAAAGTATTGAATCCTTCTTTCAATCCTTCTAATATAATTCTAAAAATGAAAAAAAAATGTAATGGATTGATTAATATTTCAATTTTATTTTCTTAATTAGATCAGACAATGTATATTAACGAAACGTGGATATGTAAAGACCCTTATGTAAAATCTTACCAATAAAACAATAAGTCGATTTAGTAAGCTATAGTAAACAAATACATTTACCTAGATAGAATAAAGAATATAAGTTTAATGTAGACATCCGTACATGAATAAGGTTTATAAAGAATATTAACATAAAAAAACAAAAAATAGTAAATTGTTATTATGTTTTCTATCCTGTTTAATACATTATGTATGTGAAAGTAATAAGCCCAAGTTAGAGGCAGGAAAGAGGTGTAAAGAGCAAAAATGTTTTCATCGCTAATATTGTGATCTACATATAACGTTTGCGCTTTACTTTGCGTAATATGTTACTTAATTCTCAATATGCTTAATATTTATCATTTTTGGAGCATGTGCGAACAACAAGGGAAGATTTATGCAGCAATATGTCTCAAAGAACTCCATAAAGTTACACAAAGTTCTGATAAACGGATACAATCTTTGCTTAAAAGCATCTCATCTTTTGCAAATAGATTTATTAATTTTTGTCGATGATTGATTGATTGCTTTTGTGAACTGCAGGTGATCCATGTTGCCTCCTTTGTACCTGAAATATACAGTAATGAGCATACAGTATTATTGAGTAAATTACACAAATTTACTGGTATAACGAATATATTTAAGGAACGCAGATACAGGCGGCTTGCGGCAAGGCAAGGCGGAAACGAACTGAAACTATATAAAAACTAAGACGTGTATATCATCTGAAGGAGTGCACAGAGTGCATAGGGTGCAGTATAGACTAGGGACATTATCTTACTAGTAGCAGTATTAACCAATTAGAATCATACAAAGAAATAGGCCAATAAAAATACTTCTAACACTCCCACTATTTTGATGCCTATTTTTAAAAAAATAACCCAAAAATATCTGCTAACTATCACATGAGATCTCTTAAAACTATTAGACTTCAAATGACACATAAAAAATATTAATACTAATAACTTTATACGCTTATTTGTTTCTTATGTTAAGAAGAGAGCGAATATTCTGAAAAAAAATCTTAGGCAAAGCCTTTGTAAATATGTCTGCTAATTGCTCTGTCGTTGGAATATATTTAACATCTATCACGTTACTCTCGTACTTCTCTCTTATAAAATGATAAGCAACGTCTATGTGTTTAGACCTTTTATGAAAAACTGGATTCTGTATTAATTTAATAGTACTTTGATTGTCAATGTACAGTGTAGTCGCGTTGGTCTGTCCTTCTCCAATTTCTAGTAATAGTTGTTTTAACCATACTGCTTCTCTGGTGGCATTTGATGCTGCCATATACTCCGCCTCCGTTGTGGATAAGGATACGGACTTCTGTCGTTGACATGCCCAGGTGACTGGGCCTCCACACATTAGGAAAACATATCCTGTTGTTGAACGTCTGGTCTCTCTGTCGTTGGCATAGTCAGCATCAGAGTATCCGACTAATTTTTCATCTTTGTTGTCCTTACTGTATAAGATCCCAAAATCACGTGTTTCCTTCAGATACCTTATAATGCATTTTAAGGCTTTCCAGTGACTTCCATTGTAATTAGTTTGAAAACGACTAAGGAGATTCGTCGCAAACATGATATCCGGTCTTGTAGTTAAAGCTGCGAACATAAGCGATCCAATCGCCTCTCTGTAGGGTACTTTATCTTCGAGATCATCTTCTTCTGTTTCCGGATTACAAGTTAATATCACGTGCGGATCAGCTGGCACACTCTTTGTTTTTGCGTCTTCTATGTTGAATTTCTTGATTAATCGATCAATGTATCTAGTTCCATGAAGAAATATCGACCCAGTTTTCTTGTCTTGCTTTATTTCCATTCCAAGAAAATACTCTGGTTCGCCTACTGTAACTTGAAAAGTTTGTTCTAATGCGCTGATTATCTTCATTGCTGTTTCCTCATCCTCTGCAAGGACAATACCATCATCCACATAGACACCGATCAATACTATACGACCTTCGAATATTCCAATATAAATGCATTTGTCAGCCTGACATTGACGAAAACCATGATTCTTGAGAAAATCATTAAGTTTGAGATACCAGCATCGAGATGCTTGTTTCAGCCCATATAAGGCTTTCTTCAATCTGCAAGCTAAATTCGTCGACTCCATCACTCCTTCAGGGACCTCCATATAAACTTCTTCATCCAGTTCACCATGAAGAAATGCAGTTTTAACATCAAACTGTAATATCTTGAGATCTTTAGACACAGATAAAGCAAGTAAGACTCGAATTGTATCATACCTTGTTGTTGGTGCAAAGGTTTCCGTATAATCAACTCCTTCAATTTGATCAAAACCTCTTGCCACGAGTCTTGCTTTGTAACGTTGAATTTGACCATTTGGATGCCTTTTTACCTTAAATACCCATTTCGAAGTGATGCATCTTTTGTCAGGAGGTAAAGGAACTAGCTCCCACGTATCATTTTGTTTCAAGGCTTCTAGTTCTTCTGCAATTGCTGCCATCCATTTCTTCGAATCTGGACTGCACACAGCTTCATTAAAAGTCATCGGTATATCAGCTTCTACAAAATTAGCTTCATAGCGATTTGGAGGATGTAAAGTTTCTCTAGGTCGTAATACTTGTTTTTTATCTTCCAGTTGCACTTTATCCTGTGATTGTCCTGGTTTTTCTACAGGTTGCTGCTTGTCTTCTTGAGCATTTACGTCTTTATTTTCTTCCAGCGGTTGAATATTCTCATCTCTGTAATCTTCTAGATGAACCAAAACTGTGTTTCTTCTCGGAAGTTTCACCTCAGTCGCCTCATTAAAAGTTACGTTTCTTGAAATCGTAATTTTTTTACTTATTGGATCGAATAATCTGTAATTTGTTGAATCTTTATCATATCCAACTAAAATCACTTTTCTTCCTTTAGGTTCCAATTTGGTGCGACTTTGTTTTGGAACAAATACGTACGCTTCGCTGCCGAACAGTCTGATGTGATCTAATGATGGTTTCTTACCGTACCATGTCTCGAAGGGTGTTGAGTTGGGAGTCTGTGTCGTAGGAGTTCTGTTTAATACGTATACAGCAGTATTAACTGCTTCGGCCCATAAATTCTTTGGTAAGTCCCTCGTATATAGCATGGACCGAGCACTCTCAACGACCGTTCTATTTTCCCGTTCCACTCTGGCGTTTTGCTCGGGAGTGTATGGCGCTGTCGTCTCGTGCTGAATACCCTGTCTCGAAAGATAATCCTGAAACTCGAAATTACAAAATTCGGTACCATTGTCTGTGTGAAAAACTTTTATTGATCTACCGAATTTATTTTTAGATAAGTTGACGTATTTCTTAAAACATTCGAGACTGTCAGATTTATGTTTAATAAACATTACAGTACAAAAGGCTGAGGCATCATCTTTGAATAAAATGTAGTATTTCGCTCCACTAATAGATGCCGTTTCCATCGGACCACATAAGTCACAATATATACGTTCACCTGGTACAGTTTTTCTCTGTTTACTTGAAGAAAAAGGCAATTTGTGTTGCTTCCCGTATTGACATCCTTCACAAAAAAAGTCTTTCATGTCCGTTATTTTTACACCTTTAATGAGATCCTTTTCGATCATCTCACGCAAATATTTTACGTTGACATGTCCAAGACGTTCATGCCATAGTCTTAAATCCCCGCGCGAAACTACATTTGCTTCCGGAGCAAGTATTGTTCGAAACATCATTGTGTAGAGGTTATTCGATTCACGGACCGCACACGCGACAAGTCTTTCTCGATCGAAGACTTTAGCTGAGTTCTCTTCTTTTAGTATCTTCATGCCTTTCTTGGTTAGTACTCCCTCAGATAATAGATTTCTTCGTAATTCCGGAACGTACAAAACATTCGTTATAGTTGACTCGTACCATCTTCCATCGATGAGTTTCTCTATTTTAATAGTACCGATACCTTTTATTTCTAATTCTTGTTTATTAGGAAGTGCAACATTATTTTTATTTGTTTCTTCAAATTCTGAGAAGAATTCTCGTCGATAAGTCATGTGGGCAGACGCTCCACTATCTATAATCCACTTGTTCTCTTCTGATTCAGATGCTCCGTATGAAACGCTTTGATATTCGACATTGAACGCCGAACTATTCTCTTGCTGTGATTTTTGATCTTCAGTGGTGGTCTTCTTCGCGCTACGGCAATGTCGAGCAAAATGTCCCTTTTTACGACAATTATAACATATCACTTTACTCTTATCAAATCTCTTCTTATTCGATTTATCCTCGCTTTTATTTGTGGATTGAGTGGTCTTCTGTTTACTTGAAGAGACGAGAAACGCATTTTCTTGTTCTTCCGTAGAGGTTAGGTTGGCTTCTTCATCTAGCAGTCTCGCCGTGAGATTTGGCAACGTCTGTCTTGCGTCGTCCATTGAAAGCCAAGCTTGACGAAAGTTTCTATACTTCATGGGCAACGTACCAAGAATTTTTGTAATGATGGCTGCGTCGCTTAGTGTCTCTCCTGTCTCTCTCACCCGACGACCCATGTTTTCCACTCTAGCTACGTACTGCGCCACGGTTTCGTCTGAGTTCATCTTCACTTGATGAAAACGATCGAGAATAATCATTTTGTTGAATTCCGATTTTTGTTGGTACACTGAGTCCAATTTATCAAGAATTTCCTTCGATGATGTACAGCTCTCGACCAATGTAATCTGAGTTGTTTCCATTGCCGCCGTTAACGTAAACATTGCGATCGCGTCGCTTTTATACCATATCGCTTGAGCCGCTGCGTTTGCTGCATCTGGCAAGGTTTCCGTTCCCGATGTGATACCGTAGACACCTTTCGCCTTTAATGCACAGATCATTTGGAATCTCCACTGTTGATAATTCCTGCCATCGAATTTATTCATCGATGCCACGTCGATTCTGTCGGCCATTTTTCTGTCTTTCCGCGTTCCCGCACTTCACGTCGTTTAGGTTGCGAAAACAGTCAAAGAAACTAATTCTTTACGCGAAGCACGACTTCAGAGCACTATGCCACGTACACGCAGTAGGGCAAGCCCTGGGCCCATAACCTATTGAGTAAATTACACAAATTTACTGGTATAACGAATATATTTAAGGAACGCAGATACAGGCGGCTTGCGGCAAGGCAAGGCGGAAACGAACTGAAACTATATAAAAACTAAGACGTGTATATCATCTGAAGGAGTGCACAGAGTGCATAGGGTGCAGTATAGACTAGGGACATTATCTTACTAGTAGCAGTATTAACCAATTAGAATCATACAAAGAAATAGGCCAATAAAAATACTTCTAACAAGTATAATACATTTATCAAACGTATCAAGACAAATCTGATATAATAATTCACAAACATAATTCGATTAAATAGACTATTGTCATCGAGAATGGGAGGTAATGGAATCAAGAATAGTAGAGGCGTTAAAAGGGGTAGAGGAGGAGTTGAAGGGGAGCAAGAAGGAGAAGGTGGGATGGTGGGATAAGAAGTGTAGAGAAGCAAAGAAAGAGGCGAGAAAGAAATTGAGGGAATGGAGAAAGGAAAGAGGAGAAGACAGGGCATTCAAGGAAAAAAAGAAGGAGTTTAAGGAGCTATGTAAGAGGAAGAAAGAAGAAGAGAATTTGAGATGGGAGAGAAAAGCGGAGGAGGCAAGGAGGGAGTCGGAGGTTTGGGAGATAGTAAATAAAGAGAGAAGAAAAAGGAGGGGAATTGAGGAAGGGATAGAGGAGGGAGAATGGAAAGAGCACTTTATGAAATTGCTAGGAGGAGTGGAGGGGAGGGTGAGGATGGGGAAGGAAGGTGTGAGGGAGGAAAAGGAGGGAGAGGAGGAGGAGGAGATAAGTTTAGGAGAAATGAAGAGGGTAATGAGGAAGTTAAAGGATGGAAAGGCAATGGGACGGGATGGGATACCAAGTGAGGTATGGAAGCGCGGGGGGAAGGAGTTGGAGATTTGGGCGTGGAGATTCATTAACAGGATCTGGAAGGGAGGAGGATGGCCGGAAAACTGGAAGGAGGGAATAATCGCACCAATTGTAAAGAAAGGGGAAGGAAAAAGGGTGGAGGAGTATAGAGGGGTGACAATAATGTCGTCGCTGTATAAGGTGTATACAGCAATCTTGGCAGAGAGGTTAAGAGAGGAGCTAGAGGGGAAGGGAATAGTACCGCAAAACCAAACTGGTTTCAGAAGGGGAATGGGAACAATAGATAACATTTATGTTTTGAATTACCTGGTGAACAGAAAGTTGGAGAAGAAAGGGGGAAAACTGATAGCATGTTTTGTGGATCTTAAGGCGGCGTTTGACTCGGTAGATAGAGGGGTATTAATAAAAGCGATGAGAGAAAGAGGAATAAGGGAGGGGCTGGTGAGGAGGACGGAGGAGATTCTGAGGGAGACGAAAAGTAGGGTAAGGGTGGGAAACGAAATAGGGGAAGAGTTCTGGACGGGGAGGGGGGTAAGACAGGGGTGTCTGCTGAGTCCGTTACTTTTCAACATAATGTTAGCAGATATGGAAGAGGAAATGGGCAGAGTTAAATGGGGAGGGATAATGCTAGGAAGTAAGAGGATATATACGTTGGCGTATGCCGATGACGTAGTGTTAATTGCAGAGGATGAGGATCAAATGAGGAGTATGCTTGAGAGATTAGAGGGATATCTAGGTAGGAAGAGGTTGGAGTTAAATGTGGAAAAAACTAAAATAATGAGATTTAAGAAAGGAGGAGGAAGGGACTGTAAGAGAAGATGGAGATGGGAAGGAAAAGAAATAGGAGAAGTAAAGGAATTTCGGTATTTAGGATATGTGTTCCAAAAGAACGGAGGGCAGGAGGCACAGGTAAGAGAAAGGATCAAGAAGGCGGCAGCGGTGATGGGGAAGGTTTGGGGGATAGGGAAGAGAAGATTTGGGAAAGACTGGGGAAAAAGAATGTGGCTGTTTGATAGACTGGTGTGGACGGTTATGGGGTATGGAGCAGAAATATGGGGATGGGAAGAGAGGGAAGGAATGGAAAGGTTGGAGGAAAGGTATATCAGATGGGTCTTGGAAGTAGATGGAAAAACGCCGTGGTACTTAGTTAGAGAGGAGCTCCAAAGGGAGAAATTAGGAGGGAGGGCGGGAATAAGCGCATGGAAATTCGAGAAGAAGTTAGAGGAGGGAAAAGGAAGTGAGCTGGCGAGGTTATGTTGGGAGGAGCTGAAGGGAAGGGAGAAGGAAGGGAGAGCAGGATCGAGCTGGGAACGGGAGAGAGAAGGGTTCTTTGATGAAAGAGGAGTGGGGTTAAAAGAGCTTGAAAGGTTGAGAGAAGAGGGAGACGGTTGGCACCGCAAGCTAGTTGGAGGAGACAAGGAGACGCAAAGGAAAGAGAGATGGGAGAAGATCGAGAAATCGGATTATAATAGGTGGTACAAGGTAATAAAGGGAGAGGGTATCCCAGGATATCTGAAGAAGGGATGGGGAGAGAGCAGATGGAGAAGGGTGGCGAGGTTTAGATTAGGGAGTGAAATGAGAGAGAGCAGGTACTGGGAGGGGGAAGAGAGGAAGAAATTTAGGATGTGTGAATATAGGGAAGAAACGTGGGAGCATGTGTGGGAGGAATGCAGAAGGTGGAAATTAGGAGGAGGAAGTTGGCAGGAAGCGGTGGGTTGGGTTTTGGGTGAGGAAGGGGGAGGAGAGGAATGGATGATGGAAATAGAGAGGGAAAGAATGGAAGGGAAAGGGGAGTCGGAGGAGTAAAAAGAGGGATTAGGGGATGAGAGAAAGGGAGAAGGACGAGACAGACAAGGGAAGGAGGAGGGAGAGGAAAGTAGAATAAAGGAGAGGAGAGCAATATGCGGAAGGGCTGTAGGTGAAGGCGGAGGAGCTTCTGAGGGATCCGGACGAGGACAGGGAGGAGCCGAGACAGGAAGGATGGAAGCAGACGAACGTAGAACCGGAGGAAGCGGAGGAAGACAAACAGAGGGGGGAAGGAAGAGGGGGAGGGAGAGGGAATTTAGGCAAATTGTAAGGTCGCATAAGGCCAGGGCGCGAAGGGGAGTTTATGTAAGAGGTTTGGGTACGTTCCTCACAAAAACGCCTTGTAAACCCTACGGGGATACACAATAAATTTATTTATCTATCTATCTATCTAGACTATTGTCATCTAATTTTAACAGATTTGTAAAAGAGAGAGTACTTTGTACAGAATTATTATAGAAAATAATAAAAGAGCGGTATGTCATTAAAAATAATTTTGAGGTTAGAAAAACTGTCACGGAGCATGATATCACGAATACAACAATGTGTAGAATATGGCTCTATGATTGGTTTACAAAATCTTAAAATTGTACTTAAAACAGTCTTAAATATAAGATCGAACTATATGAATACTGGGCTATGTGTCCGTTTCTTACCGTGTCCGATTATCACTGTGTCCGATTGGCAATGTGTCCGATTGTTGCTGTGTCCGTTTCCTACTGTGTCCGATTATCACTGTGTCCGATTGGTAATGTGTCCGATTGTCACTGTGTCCGATTCCTACTGTGTCCGATTGCAACCATTGTGTGTCAGTTTCCAATTGTGTCTGATTGGCACTGTGTCCGTTTCTTACTGTGTCCGATTATCACTGTGTCCGATTGTTACTGTGTCCGTTTCCTATTGTGTCCGATTAGCACTGTGTCCGATTGTAACCGCCGTGTGTCCGTTTCTTACTGTGTCCGATTGGCACTGTATCCGTTTCTTAACGTGTCCGATTATCACTGTGTCCGATTGGCAATGTGTCCGATTGTTACTGTGTCCGTTTCCTACTGTGTCCGATTAGCATTGTGTCCGATTGTAACAGTCGTGTGTCCGTTTTCTACTGTGTCCGATTGATTCAACCTTTTTTTTTTGTTTCCGTGGGAAGAGGAAAAAATGCCTCGCGCATTTCTGACCCCGGCTGTCAGGATATGTGGGGCTTGCACCCACTAAAAAACCTCTCCCTAAACAAAGCACGCTAGACCACAGTTACACGACACGGGACAACCAGAGGTATTTTATCACGTCATGCAACAGTCTTCTTGCCAAAGCAACAAAAAACACATAATCCAAACAGGGACACACGGTAGGTCTGCGTAAGGGACGTTTCGATCCCGGGGCAAACCCATCCCTAGTCAAAGTGGAGGAGACTAGTCTCCATCCTTTGACCGCCTCGAGGACTCTCGTGGCATGGCCGCGGGCAGTCATGACACCGATGAGTCTTCTCATTGGCTGCGGAATGGTTCGCTCCGGGAAATCCGCATCCCACGCTTACACGTACACGAAATCACGGCCGTGCACGAACAAAGACAAACAGGAATTCTCCCTCCGGAGTAGGAATTCCACGAACACAAACAGGGGCGCAATCACGCGTCCCTCAACGCAAGGGGTAAAGATACCCCGCCAATATCATCTATAGTCATAAGCTATATGCCGAGTAGTGTCCCGTGGCAGTTACCCAACCCCTCCCCCCCAATCAATCATAATACGTACACCCTATTACATAAATTAAACGCGTGTCTACTTATTTATCATATACAATATCAGAAATTTCATTGAATTCATGCGTATATATCGCTAGTATACTATTACTATGAGAGGAGGGAGAGAGCACGCACGGAGAATTAGTAATCGGGGCACACACCCCGAGAGACCCCAGGGGACGACCCCCGGAGCCGGCAGCCGCAAAGGGCCACAGGAATCGCCGCATGGCGGCGACGCCGGAGCCCAAACAGCAATGAGCAGCCAACCCCGGCGGGCCGCCCCCCAGGACCCCCCGAAAAAAAAAAAAAAAACACACAAAAAAACCCCAAATCAGACGCAAGACTACCAACTATACGAGTCGCATTCGTAAACGACAATCGAAGAAGACAAAGTAGCTCCACAGAGCATAATAATTATACAAAGATAACTCGAAATAGTGCATGCGCGCTAAAGGACGGGATGAGATGTTCGCCTCACGGATCCTCAGGAACAATTCCCACGACGATTGCCTGGTTCAAAAGTCCCTGTTGCCTCCTTCTCTCGTCGTCTTCCTTTTGGGTCATTACCGCTTCGGCGAACCTGGCAAAAGCTGACCAAGCCTCTCGCGATCCACAAATAACTTCAACGACCGTCGGCAGGGAGAGGTTTTGGCCGATCATGGCGGTTAATTCCCCCCTCTCCATATCCCATTGATCGCAAGTCGACAACGTATGCTCCGCAGTATCCACAACCAAATTGCAGTATCTACAGATTGGCGTTGTTTCCTTGCCAATTCTGTAGAGATAGGAGCCGAAGCACCCGTGGCCAGACAGTAGCTGAGTCATCCGAAACGAGAGAAATCCTACTGATCTCTCGAGCCAAAACTCTAGATTGGGGGCAATAGCCTTCCTTGTTCTCCTTCCAGGAAGATATTCGACCCGAAGGCGCTCTTTCCACTGCCCGATCATCGTCATGTGTTCTTCCGCACGGACCTCTTTAGGGGAATCCACGTTAAACGTACCCCGCGTCTTCATATCAGCCAGAGTCAGGTACGTGCGCCGGAGACATGCCGCGTATAGATGGATGGGTGGTATTCTAGCCAGCAAGGTAGCAGCCTCGTACGAAACGGTTCTATACGCCATCACGGTCCTAAGTGCGATGAGACGCAGTGCGCGATTCAGAACTCGTTGCTGATTACCCGATGCGTTTAGCTCAACGCTCCAAATTGGAGCAGCGTATAAAACAATGGATGTTATTACGGAGTAGAATAACCTTCTCTTACTTTCAATTGGTCCCCGAAGATTAGGGAGTATGCTGGAAAGAGCCCTGCTGACCCTTGTTACTTTCTGAGCGACCTGCGAGAAATGATGCGCGAAGGTCCATCTTCTGTCTATGTGAATTCCCAAGTACTTCATGGAATTTTTAAAATAAATCCTCTCCCCTTCGATCTCTAAGTAGGCGTTGCGAGGAGAATGTCCAAAAAAGATTGCCTCCGATTTAGGCCACGAAACCTTGAGGCCCAAGGAACGAATGTTGACCAATATTAGCTCCAAGCATTCCATTACTGTGTTGCATACAGAGTCAAAGTCGTCACCGGTAACGATCAGCAATGTGTCGTCGGCATAGCACACTATATGACATCCCTCAAATACCAAGGTTTTCAGAACCTGGTCAAAGACCAGGTTCCAAAGAAGAGGGCCCAAGACCGAGCCCTGCGGGACTCCTCGGTTAACCGGTCTTGTACGCCGCCGTCCGTCTCCCGTTGTGTATCTCACTTTTTTATTTGTGAGAAAACTCTCGACGATCCGTCTGAGGTAGCGAGGGAAATTTCTGACTCGTAGGGTCCTCCTTATTCCCGGGAGTTTGACGCTGTTGAACGCGTTTTCTATATCGAGGGAGAACGCAAGAGCCACCTTGCCATTCCTACGCGCCTCCGTGATTGTATTTTTAACGAAGAGTAAGGCATCGGTAGTCGAGCGCATCTTTCTGAAACCGTATTGGTTCTCCGAAAGATTAGCCGCAGGGTTTTGTTCCATAAACTCCAGCAGTCGGTTGGTGATCACTCTCTCGAATGTTTTGCCAATTTCATCCAGTAGGCAGATTGGCCGTGCCTTAGGAACCTCTCCCAAGGGAGGGATTTCGCCTTTGGGTATCAGGGCGAGATCGGCGATTTTCCATCTCGACGGGAAATCTCCCTGCTTCAGGCAAATGTTGAAGCATTGTGTCAGACGACCAATCATGCTGGGCGGCATTCTCTTCAGAACCGTGGCCTTAAAGCCGTCAGGACCGGGAGCAGTATTTGTATTCCTTTTGGAGTTAATTGCCTCCTTTACTTCGCCCTCGGTGACTGGGGTGCGATCCTCATCGCAATCTCCGAGATCCAGCGCTCTGAGTGGATTACCGGGTGGGAAAAAATTTCCCAAAAAAACCTCCAAAATATCCGGTTTCAAGGAAACAGAGAGACTCGGAGTAGGCCTTCGCAACTTATTCATTACGACCTTGTACGGCAAGCCCCATGGGTCGTCGTCAATTGTCTTAATTAACTCCTGCCACGCATCCGTTTTGGCCCTCCTGATCGCAATTTTGAGTTCTCGATTTGCGTTCGCATAAATCGTTCTCTTCTGCTCCGATACGTCTCTAGCGTCTCTAACTCGTCCCCGGGTCCAAATTCGTCTCGCGTGGTGAGCCTCGGATCGCAGTGCACTGATGCCGCGTTCCACCAATATTTCTGCGGTTTCTTTCCGCATGGGCGGAGACGGGGAACCGCGGCGCGACAGGCATCACGCATACAGACGTGTAGCCAGCGATCGGGTTTCGCGTCTATCATATAGTCTTCATCTTTGGGTGCCACGGCACACATCCACTCCATGGATTCCGTAAACATTTCCTTATCCATTTTACGGAAGTTCCACCGCATCGGGGGTGGCTGCGCGAGTCCTCTGTTACGAGAGTCTGAGTATCGGAAGGTTATGTAGAGGTGGTCGGACAAAGACTCCGTGTCCTCCATAATTGACCAGTCACGAATACGATCGACAATATCGGGAGAAGCCCAAGTAAAATCGATGATGGAGGAACCTTGATGTCCCACGAAGGTATAGCCATTTCCCGTATTAATCAGTCTCAAATCCGCCTGTGCGGTCCAGTCTTCAAGAAGATCTCCCTTGAAGTCGTTAACGCGAGAGCCCCAGTAACGCGAATGTGCGTTAAAGTCGCCGCTGACTATCAAGTTTCTATAGTTGACAATGCCTGAACACATGATTGTTAATTCGTTTAGAAAATTTGTGTACTCCCTATCGTTGGAATTTGGAGAGACGTAACAAGATGCTATGTATAAGTCACCGAATTTTATAAGTATCGAATGTACTCCTTGTGCGACTAAAACTGCTGGATATTTAGCAACCCGTGTATTTATGTATATGGCAGCAAGGCCATTTTTACTGTGAAACCACAGCTGTGAGTCGGGCGCGCGGGCGGGCTCGGATATCACGCACACCGCGGCTCCCAGCTCTTCAGAATATTGGGCAAAAAGATCTTGAGACTCTCTGCTTTTGTTCAGATTTATTTGAATGAACAATGAGTCCATTTCTAATGCTGACTCTCGTGGGTATTATTTCTAAGAACTGGATCCCTCTCCGAGCATCTTATAGAGGAACCCAGTCTGTGCGCATATGGTCTATTCGCGTCTCTACAAACAACGCAGCACGGATCGTTTTTGCACTTATCGATCCTGTGCTCGTTGGAACCGCATTGAAAACAATTCCCCGTACGGTCTTCGGGGTGTTGGCACGTATTCCGCACGTGTCCGAAGCGCCAGCATTTGTAACATTGAACTGGGCGCGCAGGGAGAAGCTCAATGCGCGCCATGGTCCATCCAATTTTGATCCTACCTGGTAGAGCGGCCCTAGAGGCCGCCGCAAGTGGGCATTTTGTCCAGACTGAAAACAGTCCATTGGCCATACGGCGAAAACCTCCGATTTTTATTTCATCTATATTGCAGTCACCCATTATTGATATTGCGTCGATGACATCTTCAGGAGAGATGGAGTCGTCGAGGTTCCACAACCTCATCTCCCCCATGGACGTGGGTCTAGTTACACGGGCTGCAGTGCCCAGGACCCCTCTCAACTTATTTACTAGTGTGTCCGCCTTAGCAGTACCATCGTCGCCGGGGATTTCGATTATAATACCCCCGTTGATACCTTTCCTAATCCTCGAGCCCTCGATGCCCAAGGAGTCGAGGGCTATTTCGCTTCGGGCCTTCCTTAAGATGTCCGCATACGTGACTTTTTGGTCAAGCGAGGTAATAGAAACTGCCGCCGTTCTAGGTGGTTTTCGTCGAATCTGCCTCCGGGGAGCCCCTCCAGGTTCACCCACCTGTTGTGGAGGGGGACCCCTAGAAGGCATAACCTTCCCAGCTTGCGGGTCTCTCCTAACGTTTCCTAGTGTGCTGGGGGCTCTTTTCATTCGTCCAGCCTTGGAAATCCTCAGTTCTTTTTGATGTTTGGAAAGTTTCGCGATCTCTTCGCTAATTCTCTCCACCTCTTGGCGGCCGCCATCATCCGAATCCTCCAAGTAATCTGACGTAGATAGCGCCGAATCTCTCCTCGTGTTACGGACAGTCCTTGCGAGATTCTTGTTTATAGGGGGGTTTGTTTTATTTGGGGTCTCTACGTTTTCCGCTCTCTTAACAATGTTCACCTTGTTCGCGAGAGATTTTTGGTCGATTATCCTCGCTCTTACCGGTCTTTGTGGTAGCGGAGGATATTCTTCCTGTGATCCCGTATTCCTAATCGGTGTTCCATTTACATCGGCGCGTGTCTCTCTGTGTTGATCCTTATCATTGATGTTAAACCTAAATCCCCGGCTACTTGTCTGAGACTCGCCAAATACAAAAGGCGATGTTTCCGGCTCAGGTATTGATGAAGTCGGTATCGGTGCAGCGTTACGCGTCTCCAGATCCGACACTCTGCTACGAAGAGATGCGAGTTCTTTCCTCAACAGTTCGTTCTCACGTTTGAGGAGGAGCTGTTCTTTTTTATTGGTAGCCTCCTCTCTCCTGAGTGACCTCAGTTGGGCGGCGGGTTCCGCGTTCTGTGCCCTAATGGAAGAGCCGTCGGTTGACCCCAGCCTCTCGAACAAAATGCCGAATATCTCCGATATATTTAGTAGACCACGCTTTAACGATCCACTGAGTGGGCCCTGCAAACGCTTGCTGTCATTCCTGATCGTCTCTATCCTCCCCAGACAGTCGGACGAAAGAAGCGACAACTCATCCAAGTCTAGTCTCTTAAGCTCCTCAATTGGGACGATCTCCATTCGTGTTCTTCCATCGAGTGACTCCAGCGAAGGAGGCGGATCCCTGGCCTTGATTCTCAACGGTTTGGGTCTCTTTAAATGTCGGAAAGACGAATTTAATTGAGACGCCGAGTTGGAGTCCTGCGGAGAGAGGGGGAGGCACGCGTCAGCCTTCCTCTTCTGATTTTTCCTATTTATTAAAGGTTCCTCGTCGGAATCAAGTATAACGACCGTGTCGAGAATAGTTTCATCGTGATCCTCAGTCTCCATGTTGTCATCTTCCCCGACAAGCAGGTTGGTTCAAGTGATCATCAATGATCTTCCTTGCCAATTCAACAGCGGGATCAGAAGTCGTCTCGCTGGATCCAGTCGTACCGTATTGCAAGATAAAGTCGAGGGTTCGACCAGGTGTATCCATAAGGCTAGTGCGTCGAGCAGACACAGGGGTGGTCGGAACATCCGTATCTATGTTCATCAATTCAGCGCCAGTATTCGCGGATGATGGAGCCCGCGGTGTCTCCTCCAAGGAGTCGGATAGTACCTCGGTAGCATCAACATCACCGGCGCCCGAGGTTAACGTCGGATTTGTCGCAACAAGTTGCGTGTCCTCTTCTACGGTAGCATTATTTCCGTCAGCGCCCGTAGGTAACGCTGACGGCCCCTCGCTCGTTGTCGACGGCTCCTTCGGGGGAGGAGTGCGCCGTTCACCAGGTATCCGATTTCCTGGTGGGGGTAAATCCTTGTCCGTGTGCATTGCCATTGTTTGTTATATTGGTTTTATATCGGGGTGGCCTTCCCCTAGGGCTACGCCCGACAGGCACAACTCGCCCACGTTGTGTCTAATAATAGTCGGTGTTTGACTACAAAAGAATCTCTGTGTAAACGGGCAGTGCACAGAGAAATCAGTATATCTTCAAAATTGAGGATCCCACATATTAGAATTTACAGAGTCTAATGTCCATTATAATTTATATCTTCAGCATTAAAGATTCCATATATAATGTAATTCAAAATAATGTATAAAAAAGATTTCGAAATTACCTATACAGACATAATTAATAGGAAAAAATTTCCTATATCCATTATCCATTACCCGGTATTTCCATTTATTATTATATATATATATATATATATTTTTTTTTTTTTTTATCTTATTTGTTTTATCTATTTTGTATTTTGTATTTTCTTTTATTTTTTCTTTTAAATACCGGACAATTTACAAAAGAGAATCAATTAATTCAAACATGAATATCGCGCATATTCAAAAATCAGGACTCGGTCAGATAGCTCTAATCCATTCCAAAAATATTCGCTACATCTATTATGCTCAAACACAATTCCTATTCAAAATAAGGATTTATAATAACTATATGTCCCAATTCACAATTTAAACATTATTCAGTCTCATTAAGTTATATACAAATATAGCCCAGTCATACTCTTCCGATATATAATTGCCGAAGAAAATCCATATTGGACAAGTATAAAATAATAGTCGTAAAATTCAAAAAGAGCCATTTCACAAAAATATATAGCTCTAATCTATTCTAAGCATAATCATTACATCCATTTTGTTCAGACACAAATTTAATTCAAAATAAGAGTTTATAATAATTATATGTATTGAGTCTTAAACTGTGAATGGCAAGGTTGACTCAATCTTGTCCAAGATTTCCAAAAAGCTCCCATCGAAAAGGGTCGACATGTTTAAGATCAACATTACTCAAAAGTATCTCTAATTAATTCAAAGTATATTTACAGCATCTATTTTACGCAAGCACAATTTTCCATTTAATTCAAAATGGAAAATAGAAACTTTATATAATTACATATCTTGAGTCTTATATTAATAAAATAATCTTATAATAACAAAGTCAACTCTAAATTGTCCACAGTTGTTCATGAAACTCCCATCAAGGGAGTCGACACATTGGGTGTGTTTAGGTAAGACAACGCTACCGTAGCGCTACAGTAGCGCTACAGTAGCGCTACAAGAGAGCGTTTCGGCAAGACTTCGCTACAATTGTAGCGGTCAGTGAGGTCATTTCTTTATAACTGCCCGGGATACATGCAATACGTGTTAATGATGGATGTTAATGAAGATATTACAACAGTAGTTTATACCTACGAAAATGAAGAGTACTCAGTGACTGCGTCACATGAAATTCACGTGAAACTACAAACAGGTAAATAAAATTGGTGATGAGAAATACATGCGAATTAAAAGTTATAAAACTTTTTTTTTTGGTTGTTTCCCTCGGGTGAGGGAGGATAAGTGCCTTCAGCTCCTCCTTGGAGCTATATAGCACATCGGTACTTGTCCTATGTAGTTATAAAACTATGGAAGTAGAGGTTATAAGCAAATTTGAATAACATTTTGAAATAATATTTATTTATTTTATTGCAGATGAAATTTACTGTGCAGAATATTTTGCAAATCTTATTAATAATACAGCAGAATCGCACATTAATGACACCAATATTGATGACACTTGCATTGATGACATCTGGTGCATTGATGACACCAACATTGATGACACCAACATTGATGACACCAACATTGATGACACCAACATTGATAACACCTGCATTGACAATAATAATGATAATGATAATAGTAAGCATTAAAGTTGTTAAATTAATTGTTTATTTTTGTTTATTATTATTACAATCTATTCTGTGTTTCAGATTTAAAATTACAGTGGAACCGTAAATTAACCAAGATTGTATTAGCAAAATATCTGGAGCGGCTCCCACAATTTCGTAATCCGAAAATTAAAAAAAGTCGCCTTTGGAGGGAAATGGAAATTGAAATAAAAGCATTGGAGTATACTAAGATAGATGTCCGTAGCATTGATCGAAAAATTCGAAATATGAAATCAACATATAAACGTATAAAAAATAATAATTAAAAAACTGGTAGAGGCCGTGAAGACTGGGAATTTTACGATGAAGTGGACGAAATCTTTAATACGGATAAGTCAGTAAATTTCGACGAAGGAATCTTTTCAATGGATGGTGGACAAGATTGTACTTGTGAACCTATAGATTTTTCAAAGCGCAGGTTATCATTACCAACATCAACATTATCTTTCAAACGCTTAAATGATATTTATAATTTCAAAATTTTTTCAAATTATATACATTATGTTTCATCATATTATGAACCATTTTCGGACAGTGACTTAGAAAGTAGCACGGAGATACCATCGACATCATCGGATAACATGCCTCATGACGAGCCACATTCTTCTATTTCGAATGATGAAACATCTTCTCATGATACTTCCACCAGAGATTCGAATGAGGGTATATCATTAAAAAGGAAGAAACTGTACAGCCAAAGAAATAAAGTCATAGAATTAGAAATAAAAAAATTAAAGGTTTTAGAAAATATGCAAAAGAAGCAGGAGTCTACAAATATTGATAAAAATTTAGAAAGAGTTGCGAGTGCGATAGAAGAAAAAAATAAAATAGCTAAAAAGAAAAACGAGTTATTAGAAAAAAGGAACGAGTTATTATTAAAGTTATTACAATCTAATGATAAAAATACTTTGTCTGAATAAAAATCAATAAAACAATTAAAACTTATTTTTTAATTAATTTAATCTAAACTTAATTATATTATTTATTGAAATCTGTTCACGATTTCTTGTCTTTTCATTCGGCCATTGTTATCTTGAAATTCATCATTATTATCACTTTCATCGCTACTATGATCCTCATTCTCAATATTTTCATTTATATTTAAATTTTCTCTCATTTCGATTTCATTATGTAATATAAGGAAATTATGAAGAGTGCATGCAGCTGCAATAATATTATTTGCCATTTCAGTACTGCGTACATCAAGATATTTTAGTCTTCGCCACTTTCCTTTCAGCAATCCAAATGCTCGCTCTATTATCGATCGAATCGAGGAAAGTCTAGTATTATACGTAGATTTTTCTGGAGTTAAATTTCCATTGTCTCGAAATGGAGTCATCACATTTTGGAGCAATGGATATGCAGAATCACCTATAATATGTCGTTGAGGAGGTAAAAGTGGATTTACTTGGTCTGTCAGTTTGGCGTAAATAATACTACTCCGAAAAACTGCTGCATCATGTGCACGTCCAGGCCGACCGATGAGGCAGTCGATAAACTTTCCTGTGTGATCACAAGTACCTGTAATAAAATATAATTATTGCAAAAATTAGGTAATTTCAATAATTATAAAAAATTTTAATAATTACAAAAAAGCATTTAAATTTTACCTTGCAAAATAATAGAATGAAAATTTTTGCGATTATAATAATCATTTGCATTCCTGGGCGGTTGTTTAATTGGAATATGACAACCGTCAATGGCTCCTACAACACCTAGAAATCCTCTTGATCGAATTCTAAAAACCTGAAATAAAAAAAATTTGTTTTAAATTTTATTTCATTTTTTTTATTACAAAATGAAAACCTAAAACAATTAAAAATTTTTAGAAGTATTCAAAATATTATTGTAAACTGGAAAACACGAAATAATGTACCCTTTCACTTTCTTCACATTCCGCATTATTTGGCCATCTTATAAAACGTGGCATAACTCTTTTTAACGCGTAAACCACTTTTTTTAAAAATGATCCAAGTTATATATTTGGAAAGGCCAAATCTGTCTGCAACAGATCGAAAACTTTCTGGCGTGGCTATAATCCATAATGTTACAAATAATTTTTTCGATAATGATATATCATTTTCTCTCTGTCTAATTAGAGGTCTCATTATATTTTCCAATTCCTGAAAATAATAAAATTATTTATAAAGAATTGTAAATATTCAATATTACCTATATATATTTGGTTTCAATATTTACCATGTATGTTCCTCGATGCATTCTAAAATGCGAATGAAATTGGTTATCGTTATAACGTGGTATTACTTCTTCAAAATAATTTAAATTAACAATTTCATCATTCTGTCTTTCACGATAAAACATTTCATCAAATATTTCACCTGCATTATCCAAGGCATGCAGAAACTCGAGGTCGTTTTCTTGTACCAAAAAATAGGTATAAAATCATTAAATTTTGTATTCTTTAACAATTGCAATAATTATATTGTTATAAAATTATATATTTTATTAACCTTGCAGGTTATGTAAAATTAATCCCATCAATTCTTCCTCTTCATTATCATCATCTGATGAATCTTCATCAAGCAATATATTTTCATTTATAAACAAATTTTCAATATTCATTATTCACCAAATTCACTTAATAAATTTGACAGTGCAGTAACGCGAATTGAGTATAGCGCTGCTTTATACTCAGTTTTGCTAACTTTATCGCTACGATTGTAGCGAAAAAACTGTAGCGCTACTGTAGCGGTGTCTTACCTAAACACAACCATTAAAAATCAGCCCTAGGGAAAAATCCCTAGATTACTAAGAGTTTACCATCTGTGTCAAGTGAGTTAGCATAGACTCAAGGATACATATACACGCGATCTTTCTAACCTTACGCGTACAGTTTAGCAATAATAATCTTAAGTGATAAATAAATAGTCACCTACCGTAGTAATTGCTTATAAATATAAAGAAAGGAGATATAGGTATATGTATGTGTTGTGCAAGTGAAAACATCAAGATATAGAACATAAAACATTTAACATTTAACGGCAAGATATAAGTGATTTCGATTAAGTTAGTATTAAATTCAGTATTGATTTTGTTATTAGCTATGTTATATATGATTCAAAACTATTGACAGAAGTAAGATAGATTAAGATATCATAAGGATGACTTAACCTCAAAGATTCTTGAGAGCATACACTCACCTTCAGACAGAGGAATAAAATTACAATAAATTATAAAGAGGTTGTCAGGAAATCATTTTATATTTTCCTTTATTCAATACTAGCAGTAAACATTAAAACAGTATCCACACCACCAAGACATTAACATTTCACAGAACACAGTTACTATTCACTTGACAAAATACAAAACTGAAAAGATTCATATTCGCAGGCTCATTTGTTAAAGCCATCCTTATCTTTGTAAAGTTATAATATTAAGATCGCATAATCTTAAAATAACGATATATGCATCGACATATAAATCCATCATTACTCGTCAGATTATTATAATATGAGTACTATCCGAACGGTGTGAATATATAAAATTAGATTAATATATGTAGTTTTCATTGAAACATACAATCAAACATTATTATAAACGATATGAAATACACAAGGTCCGTCCCACCAAGAAAACACACGAGGAAACGTGTTCCGTATAAGGAGTACTCCCGGAATAATGCACCCGGGTGGATAGAATCTTGACAACTGGCTTGAAATATTCAAGCCAGTGACCCGGTAATATTTCTTGACATTATCCGTACACTCCCGATCCCGTGGGAAGACACGACGAAACCAGCCCATAACAATACATCAAAGACATCGGCCCGACGGCACCGATCCCCACACACATCCATCCGGGCGATATTCAACTCGACATATGGCTATAATGTCTCACACGGGCATCCCGGTCGCGATCATCCCGAAAGACGGCCATTACGATGAATTTCATTTTTACACGAGGCAATATACCACGATCCCTCCAAAATGGCCGTTCAACGGCGCGTATAAGGGACATGAAAGTTGAACGTACATTTACACATGAAAAACACACAGGACTCACCACATAGCCCTCAAAATTATATTAACATCCTTCTTACAACATTATTAGGGCTTTATAGATTTATATATGGCCCTTCGTCTGGCCAAATTCCTTCGGAAAATTATGACGAATTTCCTGCATAGTAACACGTGGCATGTGCAGATATTCCATATATATCATTGATTTTAGTTCAATGGACAGCAAAAAATAGGATAATATATATCCGTGATCAGTCATAGACACCTCAAAAGGTGATATATATAACGAAAGTTAGCAATACTTCATACGGATCGCTGAAATATCCGTCCATCTCCGAGCCACGTATAACGATTTCGCACATGGGCGTGATCGCGTAAGATATAAAATTGTCAAAATAATCGTAATCCTTAACAAATCCATATAAGTTTTTTCATTTATCGACACAGAATCACGGCACAAACCACCACATATCAAAATTTCCCGGATAAATTAAGATTAAAATTCACTTATATATATATATATATATATATATATATATAATACAGAGCGACCGAGAGACACGTCCGTCCCGCTCGGCGCCCAGGCCGGTTCCTCCGATTGATTCAACCTGCTGTGTCCGATTTATTCTGTGCGCAACTGGGATCTCCCCTGTCGGAACATGTTCGTCGTAAACAACATTTTTCTGGGAAAAGGGGGGTGGTTATCGCGTAGACTAAACAATCTGTCTACGCAGTACGTAAAACAATCTACGCAGTACGCGAGACAAAGGAAGAAATGACGTCATCGGGACGATGATCGACCCGATAACGCGTCGAACCTGTCCGAACATGTTCGTCGTAAACAACATTTTTCTAGGAAAAGGGGGTGGTTATCACGTAGACTAAACAATCTATCTACGCAGTACGCAAAAAAACAAAGAAAGAAATGACGTCATCGGGACGATAATCGACCCGATAACGCGTCGAACCTGTCCGAACATGTTCGTCGTAAACAACATTTTTCTAGGAAAAGGGGGTGGTTATCGCGTAGACTAAACAATCTATCTACGCAGTACGTAAAAAAACAAAGGAAGAAATGACGTCATCGGGACGATGATCGACCCGATAACGCGTCGAACCTGTCAGAACATGTTCGTCGTAAACAACATTTTTCTAGGAAAATGGGGGTGGTTGTCGCGTAGACTAAACAATTTCGCGCTATTTTTTACGACGCAGTACGCGAGACAAAGGAAAAAATGACGGATCGACCGCATCGCTGCGAAGCGATGATAAAAATTAAGGTAGGGATGGACATGCACGCAAAGAAATTACATCGTTCATTTAGTTGTAAAAAAGCCTGTTTATTTAACTTTTCTTTTTTACACAATATATCTTACGTACTAAAAAACTAAAGCTGCGAGCTCACAATCGATGAGCTGATTTGTATTGAACGCATCGCTAGCGTATATTACATTCGACGCTTCCTCGGGATCCGTCACAGTGGACGCGATATCGGAGAACTGCGCAAACTTTGCATCGACTGCCGCAAGTATTCTGACCAATCGATCGAATCTTGCATCGATGCACCGATCGAGATCGAACATACGATGCAACGTCGATTCGGTCATCATCAAGCGTACGTTTACAGATTCGAGACGTATGAGTTTGACGTTATTAACCGACGTACAAACTCTCACCGTTAGCGGTCCAACGTTTATAAAACTGTGGATATCTTTGTAGTCATTGCGAAGGAAATTCTGAATGTTTCGCCGTTGCTCGTAGAGTGCCTTCCACGTTTCGAGAGATAACAGCAGTTCCTTTCCTCGATGATCTCCAACGGCGATCTCCACGTAACTCGGTGGACTCACGTTGATGCCAATTTAGAGGAATTTGTATCCCGTAGCTGTCAACGCGTATCGTCTGCCGAGTATACGAACCGCGCGACGCTCCAACGAAATGCTGTATAAAAGAAATGAAATTAGTTTTTTTCTTATTCATAAGAAGTATTACAATTTGCAAAGATATAAAAACTGGGGGAGGCTCTATATGTTTTTTTTTTCTTAAACGAAACTTACCTATTACATTTGTTCTCATACGTTTGAGTTTCAACGTCGTGAATCGGCACGTAATAATTCACGGCATTCACGCGTTTTCCACCATTGTTGCTGTTGCTGCTGCTGCTGCATCCTTCAAAGGAGAACATTTTTTTCTCTTGGCTCTGAGAAGTTGTGACCGTCAGTACAAGCGATCGCGACAAGACTGATCATGTAAAATTAATTGAGTATACGCGGCAATTCCAAAAGTAATGATGTGGTGGGGGAAAGGGAGAGGGAGAATTAATGTTTTTATATAGAACTGCGCAGTGGATTATTTTTTAGGAGAGGGGGAAGTAAAGCCTACTCTAACGGTGATGATGGGGGAGGGGAAGGGGAGTAAGAAATAAAACATTAAAAAAGTTATATATAATTTATTTTTAATTCTGGCGATCATCGTTATACCTTAACAATGTATTTCGTTGGAAATGGACGTTGGCGTCGCGCGCGACCACCAGTTAAATAGTTTCAGTACATTTTGTAATGCGCAATTCTTGACATGTTTTCCGCATCGCATAGTATTGGTGTCATCTAGTTTATTCAAAGATTCGATATCTTCGTAATGCGCATCCAGAGTCTCGACGATTAGGTTTTTTCTCGCATAATTCTCCAGCAGATCCACCAGCCATTCTCGTTTCTGACATCCCTTGACGTACACGAGAATCGGCATCTCGTCATCGTCGTCTTCTTCTTCTTCTACACCAAGCACGGCCGATGTAATCAGGCGTTTCACCGTGCTGTACGGCACGTTTCCGTCTTCCCATCGTAATCCATGGTGATTCGCAATCAACCAGGGGGTCGATTACGATTTTTGGGTGAGCTCATTCACTTTTCACATTCTCATCTCACGCGACTTTGTTCACCCGATTATCGAAGTGTCGAGTGAAATTGCGAGATCACTAGCACTTCCGGCCTAGTCATCTCGCATCTCGCTGCTCGCAGTTCGCAGTTTCACGCTGTCCATTATCGTTGCCCGGAGGAAGAGATACGTTGCCTCAAGAGTGAGGGATCTAACCTAAGAGTGAAGAAAAACTTCTTACTCTTATAAAAGCTGTTGATAAAGAACGAGGCGTAAGTACATCTATCATAGTCGTGGACGAAATGTAAGGTAAAGAAAAACGTAAGTCGTGAAAGGCTGTTGTACATACGTATGTACAATGGCCTTTTAAGTCTTACGTTTTTCTCTGCCTATACTTTTTGTCCACGCTACGACAGACGTCTTGTTTTTTTCCGTGAGTTCACCGAAATTTGAAATATGAACGTGACGGAAAAGCAAAAATCAGTGATGTTAAATTATATGAGATTTTAAGTCCTGAAGCTATTGGTTTGGACAATATACCTCAAGGTGGCTTTTTTAATAGGATTAAAGAGAAAAAATCTTCTGATACCATCTCTCCACAAGAAGAATCTTTACTTAGAAATGTGCAAAGAGTGCAAGCTAGTAGAATAAAAGAAGTACATACTATTCCTACATCTACACAGACGAAAAGGGTATGATGCACTTAAAAATTGTCTATTCTTCTATTACTATACAGTTTATATTATCCCAGCACACACCAAGTAACGTGTAACCTATATAATTTCTTATTTAACAATGTAAATGCAATATAACACATGCGTTGAGTGAGAAATTATAACTTGCATATTACTTGGTATTTGCTAGGATATAATTAATAAACTAAAGAATAACTGCTGCCATTAAAGAAATAAATATGATTTATATTATAGAAATGTACTTCAATATTGATAAATGCTGCCAAAATACAAAAGGGGACAGAAGGAAAGAATCCGTTGTTATCAACGTGTTCGAGTACAGTTGTATCCAATGACGGCAATGACATTGTTGATCTCGATTCGATACCATTCGTTTTAGATTTTGAACCAAAGGTAAATAAAATCATTTAATTGAACTTGATTGACGTATACAATTTTTACATGTCACTATGATAAATATATGTTTTCAGGAAATAGAAATATCAGAATATTCTAGTTTTTCCGACACTGACACGATCAATGAACACCAAAGAATAAATGCATTGACTGACGAAAATAGAAACGCATTGCCAAGTGTCATGATCGATTGCATACCTGAGCATCGTACGCAGCAGAACAAAGGTATTATGTACATACAATTAATTTTCTCATATATTGTAACATTGATATTAAGATAGAATAATAGTAAAAGTAAAATAGAATATAATTTATATAATCCTGTTTCAATTTCTGTGATTATACAGCTAAAGACAGAAATGAAAATTGTGCAAGATCAGCGGTACAATTAATGCGAGAAAAAGTCGAGGTATTACAAGAACAAGGTGCGTTTAACAAGAAAACTCAAGAACGTCGAAATAAAATTGAAAAGGAAAAGTTGAAGATTTTGAAAGAAAACATAGCTTTAAAAAAACAAAAGTTTGAGTTCCTTCAGACTAGTCATTCAGAATATAAAGATATATTGACTAATATTGATAATAATTTATTACGTTTAATAGATGAAGTCGAAAAAGTTGTGCCTTCTTATTTAACATAAAAAATGTATACGTAAAACGTGTATATATACGTAATATGTATTGAAAGTATATATATTTTGCAATAAAGTGCAATACAATGTTTGATTGAATATTTTATACATAATTATTATTCTAACCATGATTCATACAAAATTATTGTAGTGTACAATTATTGACTAATAACTTATATCAAAGTAAATAATGTCTTAAAATCCCACCGGTCTTACATTCTCAAAATACATATGAATAATCCGCTCGCGAACTTCATTTCCATTTTCCATGTTTCCTGCTTCTTCATTTCTTATTGGAAGTTCCAGGTCTATTTCATCGTAATATAGTTCTGGTTCAGGAAGCCTCCATTGGACAGCGATGTTATGTAGAACACATGCAGCATTAACTATTCGAGCTAAAAATAAATTGTGGTAATAAAAGTATATGTATAATATACACATACATACACTTTTGTATGTATGTATATATATTCAGTTCATATTTTACCTGCAACTTCTGGTGCATAATGTAAAGCTCTTTCTTTCCTGAGACATCGCCATCTCCCCTTTAGAACACCTATGCATCGCTCAACAGAGCACCGAGCCCGGATATGATGTTGAGTGTACCTTGCAGACGGCGTTCCCTCTGGTTCATGTAGCTTAGGTGTCATCAGATATGGTAGTAGAGGATATGCACTATCTCCTAGGAAAACCATATGCTGTTTAAAATATGCTTTTTAAATGCATTGCCAAAACTGAAATAATTAAGAACAAATTATATAAAAATATAGTTACCTAAAAGCCAGGCATCTTTTCGTCCTGTAGCATACATCTCTTCCAGATGATTGGATACGTGAGATGCTCTCCAAGCTCTTGCGTCGTGCGTTCTTCCGCCATGAGCAGCATTTACTGTTAAAATTTTACCTTCATAATCTGATACCTGTAGTTTAATAATTTCAATAAAAAGAAAGTTAGAAACTTAATTTTCTACATTAAATATAGAATTATTACATTATTAATTAAGTTATACGTACAAGAAGTACATTTAAAGAGTGATACAATTTGCGGTTGATATACAAATGCTCCCTTTCTACATTTGGTGGAACAATTGCTACGTGAGTTCCATCGATAGCTCCGATAATGCCTGGAAATTGTGTACGTGTCCAGTAACTGTAAATTAAAAAATAAATTTTTATATTTTTTTAAGGCTTCTGCCTACTCGTGTTTCTATCTTTGTTTGATAATGACGGAAACGAGAAATTACATGCCAAAAAAAGGACCCCGTACAATTATATGAAAAAAACGTTTTTGGTCAATTATTTGGAATTTGTGATATGTTGTAGTACTTGTGCGGGATTCTTTATAAATGTTTCGAAAGGGCAGGGAATTTGAGGAAGGAAGTCGTAGGCTCAGTAAAGCATGAATCTTGTGCAATTGAATGTGAATGTGAATGGAGCTTTATTGCATATTCAGGTACAATGTCGCGTTGACTTTAGTTTAATCTTATGCCTGTGCACACAGGCACAGGGCTTCTCAAAAAATGCTTAGAACAAGAGCTTTAATTTAGCTGCTTGTCTAGCGTTGAGTGGCCGACCAGGAAGGTCTTTGTCGTAGAAGACCTCCTGATTGTTGTTGGGATCGGCCACCTTTCCCGGAGTTTTAGGGGCCCGATCGAGGGGTAACTCCGGGATATCTGGGGAGGGCAGGGCCGGCGAGATCTTCTTGTCCTTGCTCCTCTTCTTCTTCCTCGGCTCGGTCTGCGTGCCGACCGATTTCCACGCTTCTAGTGGCAACGGTCTCAGGGCCCGAGGGTCACCCGGAGCTAGGCTCAGCCCTGGTGGACGGGTGAGTCTCCGGTGTGACTCGGGGAGACTCAGTGGGAAGAGCTGCCACTTCGGCTCAAGTGGAGGCGCCGGTTGCCTTTCCACTGGTCGGCTCCTGATGACGGAGGGCCTCCTGGCTCGCCTCCGGGTTCGCTGGCGTGGTCGTCCTTCCCTGACTCGTCGTCTGTCTGCGCCCCTGACCTTGACCACCACGGAGCGCACTTGGCAAGCTCGACGGGTGGGAGGGGCGGAATCCACCGGGTGTATAAGTTGACGGAGGTCAACTTTTCTCCTTCGCTCTGAAGAGCCGTCACGAGCGCTTCTATGCTCCAGGATGGAGCTGGATTACTGATTTGGTTTCGATCGCTTTTTCCTCGACTCCCGGCTTGTGTAATGTCCGGGGAAGTACTCAATGCGAGAGAGAATGTCTCCTTGTGGACAGACTTGCCCTTATATTCCCTCGTGTTGATATTATTGAACTCGCGAAAGTCAGCCGCCCCGCGGCGACATATATTACCCGCGCTCGCGGCGCGGGATGTTGTTGTGCTTGGCGGGCGAGGTAGCGTACAACGGGTTGCCGCGCTCGCCGGCGCGCCGTTCGGACCATGGATTCGAACAATAAACCTTACGTTTCTTTAACCCGTTGAATTTTATTTTCTTCAATAGGAAACTTGATCCACTGTTGCATCAATATATTTAATGCATTGACGACTTTGCGAAGAATTTTGGAAATAGTAGGTTGACTCATGCAAGACAAATAGTCTTGGCCGACTCGCTTTTGGTAAGATCCAGATGCTATAAAATTCAATACGCTTAAAACCTGTAACATAAAAGTAGCATTAAAAATTAGTAAAACTGATCAAGTTTATAAATTATTATACTAGGTGCGCAACTAAGTTTCCGGGTTTCACACATAGATGGCACTAATAACACATGTAGGGGAGACCGGGGCAAATTGTGACATTTTTTGGTTTTGAATTTTTTCTGAGATAAGTATTTGAGATAAAAATACGTTTTAGCCGGTTTTTTCATCGTGCAACTTTCTAGTTTTCAAAAAATATTTATTTGTGTCTTTTCATCACATTACTTTTAAAGTAGAACACGAAATGCCTCACTCTGTCTCGTATCACGAATTGCCCCAATACCGGGGTAAATCGTGACAAGGCACGGGGCAATTCGTGACAATTCTTCTTTCAACGGGTTTCAATGTCCGAATTCGTCCTATTTTCATGATTTATATCAAAACGTACACTTACTCACTCAAAAAAGGTTTTTATTAATCAAATTGTACATTAAATGGAATAGGAAGGGCAAAAAATCGTTAGGCTTCGCTTTCGTCGTCTTCCGAACTGCGAGTAACGACCTTTCTCGGGCGTCCACGTCCTCTGCAAGCTGGCTGTTTCTTGGGGAGCTTGATCCTTATATTCTTTTTTTTATTTTGTACTCTTTCGTCATTTTTGTCAACAAGTGCATCGAGTTCATTAGCGTCAGTCAAAATTGCACTTCTCTTTCGTTTTTGTCCTCTTGTCGTGACTTTCCTTTTGCCCGCTTTTGGAAACGATCGAAGGGATTGTTTGAGGCCCTTGACACATCATTTTCAGTTGAGGTACCTGGCTGTGGTTGGTCATCTCCATTCCATCCTCGATCAGTGACTTGACCGGGTAAAAAATCGATTTCACCAAAAACGTCAGGATTGAAAGGAAAGATTCCTGCTGCTTTGAATCCGGCCCTGATGTTTGTACTTGTTGTGGCTAAAGGCAAAGAATCGGTGACGATCGAAGGGATGTCATATATCGTCATCGTTTTCCCAGGATTGTTCACGCAATGTGTCACGAATTACCCCAGGCGGTCATGTCACGAAATGCCCCAGCGTCATTTTTTATCTTTCGTGGTCCGAAAAACCCAGACAAGAAATAAATGCATGCAACCTGCGTTACACATGTGTGTGTAAATGCCAGGTGAACAAGTAAAACTTACCGTTTCAAATCTGGAAGCAATTGCTTCGTATTGAACACAAAATATCCGTGGATTCAAAAATTTACTTTTACACGAGGTAAACACTTTTTCCGCCACTGACAACGAAACATTGTAGATACGCACACCGAATTTTGTTCTAATATAGAGGACCATT
>NW_027249685.1:0-42500 GCF_030848795.1 Temnothorax nylanderi | reverse complement strand
TTAATATAATCCGCCTGCCAAACTTTCCAGAATTGCTCCGTCATGTGCCGAATTAACTGCCACCTTGAGAGGCGATTTTTGCCAACGGAGAGAACGGAAGGTTCAGGATTGAGCGTGATTGCAGAACCAATTAAAAAGTGTCCGGGGGTAAGAGGCTCGTAGTCGTCTAATGTATCTTTTAATGGCCCAAGAGGCCTTGAGTTGAGACACGCTTCTATGCGGTAAAGAAGCGTAGTGAACTCTTCAAAAGTCAAGGTATGAGCTCCGAGAACCCGGCGAAGATGGTGCTTTACACTCTTGACACCAGCTTCCCAGAGCCCCCCGAAGTGAGGGGCGTGAGGTGGGATGAAGTGCCAGGAAATACCGTCCGATGCGGTTCGATTTAGAAAATCTGGGTTGTTAAGTGCGTCGTGATACGCTTTTGTTAATTGCGCATCAGCACCTACAAACGTCGTTCCGTTGTCGGAATACATAGCGGAAGGCAGCCCTCTGCGGGAGCAAAAGCGAGAGAATGCGTCTATAAAGGCAGGGGTTGAAAGGTCACTGACAAGTTCGAGGTGAATTGCCCGAGTGGCGAGACAGACGAAAACAACTATATACCCTTTTCGACATTTTATACCGCGACCTGGCGAGGAGCGAGTAGACACTGGGCCTGCATAGTCAGTGCCATAGTGTAGAAAAGCACGAGCAGAGGTGGAGACTCGTGCTGGAGGTAGTTGACCTAGCAATTGGGAGGGAACAGCTGCGCGTTCACTCGTACATGGGACGCATTGAAAGATTACTAGTTTGACTAGTGAGCGAGCTTTAAGAAGCCAATAGCTTCGTCGTAGTGTAGCGAGGGTTAATTGAACTCCGGAATGACAAGCTTGTGCGTGAATGTGTCGGATCATGAGTAACACAATCGGGTGAGAAGCTAATAAAATGGGATGTCGCTCTGAATACGGACGTGGAGCATGCTGTAAACGTCCACCGACGCGTATAACATTATCTGAGTCTAGATATGGATTAAGAGACGACAATCTATTTTTTGCGGGAAGCGCTTGGCCTTTAATAAGGAAATTTAATTCTTCGGATAGAGTTTCGGCCTGAATGGTTCGAATCCAGTAAAGCCTGGCTTGGTCGCAATCTTTGGGAGATATCGCTGTGGACTGCGGAGTTTCAGTATCCGGCAACTGTTTGTTGCGGCAGTTCTTTATAAATTTTATAAGATGAGCGGTTACTCTCAATAATTTTGGCCACGTCGAGTAGCGCGTGGCTAGGTCCCAGGGTAAAGACGTTTGAGCGGCCTGTACCGTCACGACTTTCGCTTCTTCCTGAGAGTGGAATTCGACTGGCTGCGGCCATTCGGACGAATGTAAGCGAAGCCACGACCGGCCATTCCACCAGAGCGAGAATGATTGAAGTTCCCGACCCAAAAACCCGCGCGAGGCGCAATCGGCTGGGTTATCGGTTGTTGGAACATGACGCCATTCGACGTTTGGTAGACGTGTTTGTATATCCGAGACGCGATGAGCAACAAAGGTTTTCCACTTTGATGGATGAGCATCAAGCCATGCCAGAACGACAGTCGAATCTGTCCAACAGTAGCACGACGAGACATTGAATGGCAGAGTGTTTTGTACGAATTCGAGAAGTCGTGCAAGTAAGTGAGCAGCTGACAGCTCAAGTCTCGGTATGCTCACAGATTTGAGAGGAGCTACCTTTGACTTGCCACAAATCAGGCTAATTGAGATATCGCCGGATAGCGATTGTACGCGCAAATAAACGGCGGCTGCATAGGCTACTGTGGATGCATCTGCGAATCCGTGGAGTTCACGGGAAACCGTGTTTGACCCGTTTCCTGTCCATCGAGGAATTCGAATATTATTTAGATAGGAAAGATCATTGTGTAAATTGCGTCCCAGTTACCCTTGAGAGGCGGTGGCATTTCGTCGTCCCAATCTAGCTTCGATCGCCATAGGCTTTGCATGAAAATTTTTGCTTGTATTACTGCTGGAGTGACCCAGCCTAATGGATCGAACAGCTTTGCTATTGTCGAAAAAATCGAGCGTTTAGTTTGAGGAATTGTAGTGGGAAGGGAAACTTTGAATTGAAATGAGTCCGTAGATGGGTTCCACGAAACTCCTAAGATGTTTAAATGATCATCTAGATGTAGTAGTTTGTGACCGGCAAGCCCGTGATCCTTTTCCGAAATGTCGGCAAGGAGATCTGAATCATTACTAGCCCATTTGCGCAGAGTAAATCCTCCCAGTGACAGGAGAGAGCACAATTGCTCCCGCATGTGACGCAAAAGATGAATGTCTTCCGCGCCAAATAGGACGTCATCCACATAAATGTCGCTATTTAAAATTGACGAAGCTAATGGAAATTTTGTGCCTTCGTCAATGACCAATTGTTTTAGAACGCGCAGGGCGAGAAACGGGGCGGCTGCCGTGCCATAGGTCACAGTAAGCAATTGAAAGTCTTGAACGTTATTAAGAGTGGTATCGTACCACACAATTCTTTGGTAGTCTCTATCGCGCGGGTCAATAAGAATTTGGCGGTACATTTTCGCAATGTCCGCTGTATAAACATATTTGTGTTGTCGCCAGCGTAAAATAACCGCGGATAAATCAGTTTGCAATTTTTGCCCGGTCTCTAGATGACTGTTGAGCGAGGTGCCATCACTAGTTGAGCTTGAGGCGTCAAAGACGACTCTCAACTTCGTGGTTGAACTTGATTCGCGAATGACGGGATGGTGTGGTAAATAAACCACCTGTGTATTAGTTGGATCAGGAGGAGAGACTCTTTTCATGTGATTGAGTTGTTCATACTCATTAAGAAAGGTAGAGTAATCTTCCATTAGTTGAGGCGTCGCGTTAAAACGCCGTTTCAATGAACTGAGACGTCGAATGGCGATGGATCGCGACTCTCCAATCAAAAGTGGAGGATCCCTTACAAAAGGAAGTCGAACTATATATCGACCGTCGGCAGATCGAGAGTGAGTTTCAGCAAAATGTCGTTCGCATCGTTCCTCAGATGGAGAAAGAATCGAGCGGTATGGAATCTCTTTGATTTCCCAAAATTTGCTGATTGCGGTCTCTAAGGAGCAGTGAAATACATTAATTCTATCAGCTGGTTGACTGGTCTTATTAATGGGTCCGGAAACGATCCAACCAAGATGAGATTTCTGCGCGATAGGTTGCTCGGAGTTTCCTTTACGTACACCGTCGAGCAAAATTCGGCTGTATAGATCGGCGCCGATTATCATGTTTATCGGCGTAGATCCCGTTGGATCATCGTCCGCGAGAGGCAAATCCGACAGATCCAAGAGGAAATGGATACTGAGGATCGAGGAACGTATTTGGTCAAGGAAGGAAGTATAAAAGCAGTAGCAGTAAACTTGACAGAGGGTTGATGACGTGATTGAATTGTAATAGAGGCTGCTCGTCGACATATACCTGTGTCAGTGCAACCCACGGCGGAAATCGTTGTTAGCGTACGAAGTTTTCGTAAGCGTAGCGTTTGTGCGACATTTTCCGTAATAAATGTCACTTCTGATCCTTGATCCATCAAGGCTCGGATGGTTATTGATCGTCCCGCAGGAGAGTGAACGATCACTTTCGCAGTCGCAAGCAACACCGCAGATGAAGTTGCTGATAACGCAACAGCAGACATTGCGACCGCTGATGGCGTGTCTGAAATGGTTTGTATACTGGTCGCTGATTCCGCCGCAGTAGGCTCAGCTACTGATGCGTTTCCGCATGAGGAAGAGGCCGAATCAAGATGCAGCAATGTATGATGTTTTTTCTGGCAGAAACGACATTTAAACTTGCTCAAGCAATCCTGAATGGAATGCTTGGAACCGAGGCAATTAAAACAAAGTTTCAATTTCTTGACGATGTCAATTCTCTGATCCGGGCTCTTCCCGATAAATTGAATACATTTATAAATATAATGAGATTGAGTACAGACTTCACAGCGTCGCTGAAGTTGATCCGCAGTCGCGGCGTTATTTGAGTTAACATTATATTTCCTTTTGTCTGACCGTTTTGGAGAGAGCTCCTCGAGCGCGAAAGCACGAGCTGACAAAAACTTTATAAGGTCTTCGTAACTTGCGGGCTCTAAATCAGCTCCACATTTTAGTGTCCACGCGCGTCGTGTTGCTGGATCGAGCTTGTGAGATATGAAATAAACTAAAAAATCGCTTACTAATTGGTCGGAGTTACGACCGAGACGTTTGAGAGCGGATATTGCTTGATCCGCCTTATCGCGTAAAGCGTGTATATCAGAAGCGGATTCGCGGGTAACCGGAGTTAAATTGTAAAGTGTGGATACGTGCGTTTCTATCAGCTTGCGCTTATTCTCGAACCGAGTTAAAAGAGCCTTCCAAGCGACGTTGAAATTATCGGCCGTAATAGATATGCCCGCTATGGCATCTCGAGCGCTGCCAGTCAAGCACGACGACAGAAAATGCATACGCGAAAAGTCGTTAATTTCTTTATTTTGTATAATGAGAGCTTGAAATCGGTCGCGAAAAGTCTCCCATTCGTGCGCTTGACCGGAGAATGGAGGCAGCTGAATCGGCGGCAAATGATTCAGCGAGAACGATGATGGATCCGGACGATGTAAAAAGGTTGAGTGTTCGAGTGATCTATTCGGACTTACGCACGGCTCCAACTCCTCCAACCAATCAGTCATGAAATCGAGGGTGCTTTGGTAGATCTCCTCGTGAGCCTCCAATTGATCTTCAATAAAGTAGGGATGCTCTTTTTTGCCTAGTTGATAAGCGTGTAGGATGAGGGCGTGACCCTGCACGCACTTGCTTTACGTTTCCTTAAGCGAGGCGATTCGAGAACGAATTTTCGCCGGAGTATAATTGTTGAGTCCAATTTTCTTGAAATTATCGAGCGCTTTCGACACTGATCGGAACAGTGCACTTTGCGTCTCGAATTCACTCATGGTGAATACGTGAGGTGATTCGATCACTTATTATTCACAAAATGAGAAAGCGAACACTGATCTTGAGAATAACTGTCAAGATCACCACTGATTTGATGAGACTTGCGATCACTAAATCAAGAATTGTATTAAGGAAACAATTCATTGTCAAGGTCACTATTGAGTTGCTGAGCAGAGAGCTCTTATCAAGGTCACCTTTGTACAAAGGAAACACTTAATTGTCAAGGTCACTTTCAGGTCACTGGATTGAACTCTCTTGTGACGAACGCTCAACCAATTATTTTATTTTATTAATCAATAACGAGAAATGTCTTTAGAGTCCGTGTGACATACGCGCTGAGTTACTGAGGATCGCACTTACTCAGTTTCGACTATTAAGTGTAAATTGTTAATGGCGCTAAAGCGCACTCACTTAAGCGCGAAGTTGTCCATTGCACGTCACCTTCAGATCCGGCTCGAAGGACCACACAATGTTTGTTCGGCGATTTCGATTTCTTTAACCAGCGAGACGCCGTAGCGCGAAATGCCGGGACGCGCTCCGATTGGTGCGCCTAAAGGTGCGCGAATGGAGGCGTAAATTAGGAGCACTGCCTTTATTGAAAAGATGTGTTCTATTGTTTGGAACATACCATAGATTTATTTAGAAAGCACAGCGAGAACGAGTTTACACTGAGGTTCATTGTTCACGAGAGCGAAGTCGCATTGTTCGGAGAGAGGGTGGCGCAGCGTGTGAGGGAGCGATCTGGTGTTACTTCCCTTTTGAACGGCGCAAAATGCACTATATTTAGAGTTTAGATCACTGCGGCGCTCTGTGGAGTACCCGAGAGGCACAGGATGCACAGTATTTAGAGTTGAGATCACTGCGGCCCTCTCTGGAGTCGAGAGGCACAGGATGCACAGTCTTTAGAGTTTATATCACTGCGGCCCTCCCTGGAGTCGAGAGGCACAGGATGCACAGTCTTTAGAGTTGAGATCACTGCAGCACTCTCTGGAGTCGAGAGGCACAGGATGCACGGTATTTAGATTTGAGATCACTGCGGCCCTCTCTGGAGTCGAGAGGCACAGGATGCACAGTCTTTAGAGTTGAAATCACTGCAGCACTCTCTGGAGTCGAGAGGCACAGGATGCATCGTAGTCAGTTGCGAACGCGAGAATTATAACCCAATACCGAAGCTGGCCGGCGCTCACTGCGTTTCGCGTATTCTGTTGTTCTAACTGAACGGATGTGTGCGACTGCTCGGTTACAATGTTCGAGACTCTCTGATGCCGGAATCGCGCTCTCGCAACCGCTGGAATGTTCGCCCGAAAAACGGGTGATCGATCCTGGCCAATCATCTATCGACACGGTTTGGCCAGGACACGTGTATTCCGCCTGTCGCGAATTCCTGCGCTCGCAAGACGCGCGATCCTCAGCGCGAACGATTGAGGGTGTTCAGGGACGGCGTTCCTCTATAAAGCGCCCGTTGCTTCCAATTAACGTAATCGTTAACAAAATGAAATTAGTAACCCAAAAAACCCCTAATTACAAGTTTTTAATACAAATGTTATATAGAACTGTGATTTGCAATCGCCATATTGGATCCGCCATTTTGAATTTGTTCAAATAAACCACAAAATTGGAATCAGCGACCTCAAAAACCCGTGTATACCAATTTATAAGTAATTTTCTCAAAAGACAAAAAGTTATTGAATTATGTCAGCTAATTTGGCGTTTCGGCGACGGATTAAGAATTACAAAAATGAAGATTATGAACAAAGTTGGTAATAGTTGGTGGAGGTCTTGGTATGTATCTATTTTAGGACACTTATACAACAATTATTTGCTTGTGAATGGTTGATCACGATTGGCGGATTTTAGTAATTTTGTTTCGAAGTTAAATTTTGTCCACGATTCTTGCATTTTGAAGAGGAGTATTATATTGTTTATAAAAAACAATAAAATTAAAATGACATTTTTTCACTATTTTATTTAAATTGGATAATAATTGAAATGACTGCAGCTTTTTTAACATTTAGCTGATTCACTCAGTTGTATTTAGTCCAATAAATGGATGTATTATTATGTGCAAAAATAATCATAATTTTGTTGTAAGACGGAAGTCGAGTTGACCTGGTTGCAACATCGAGCTGTCAGCGCACGTTCCGGCAATTGCCAAATACACCTGAGGTGGCATTCCGGGCTTCACCTACTGACCCGAGCCCGTAAGCAAAAGCGCTGACAGCTGAGTCAGCAACGAGGAAGTACCTCCGAGCGATAAAAGGCCCGCCCTTCCGATAAGCGGCGGGCAGTCGACAATCAGAGCACAAACCGCGTTAGTCCGTATTCTTATTACGCCCGCAAGACAGGGTAGTGAATTAAAGTAAACCACGTGTATCTCAGAACTATCTGTTTAATTAAACGCCTTTGCAACCACAATCTTGTGAGTGTTGTTCTCCCCTCCAACCCGGCGGATCCAACAACCCGGTTCCGGCCCTGAGACAGACCTCACGCGCGGCACGACAATTTGAACATTATTTATTTTTGACGTAGAACTACGTCTTTCTCGGGGGGTATGGGGAAATTTGGGGGGCACGATTGCAACGTTTTCTTGCAACGTTTTCTTGCAACGTTTTCTTGCAACGTTTTCATGCAACGTTTTCTTTTTCTCGAAAAGTATTAAAGAAAAATATACTTTATTATATAGTTTTGGAAAGCTTTTGATGTAAGCTAAATGTTTTCGGGGTTAATTTTTTGATACCGATTTTTTTTAAACCTTCTTGAAAAGTATTAAAGAAAAATATACTTTATTATATAGTTTTTGAAAGCTCTCGATGTAAGCTAAATGTTTTTGCAATTTAATAAATAAATAAATGAATAAATGAATGGATGAATGGATTTAATAAATAAATGAATGAATGGAAGAATGGATGAATGGATGAATGGTGAATGGATAAATGGGTAAATGGATGAATGGATTTAATAAATAAATAAATGAATGAATGGATGAATGGATGAATGGATGAATGGATGAATGGGTGAATGGATGAATGGATGAATGGATTTATTGGATTTAATAAATAAATGAATGAATGGATGAATGGATGAATGAATGAATGGATGAATGGATAAATGGATGAATGGATGAATGGATGATTTTTTGAACGTATACATAGTTTCATAACCGTAAAGAACCATTAAGAAACGTTTGAACAAAAATGTGTTTGAAACCATGATTTAAGAAACGTATTTTTTCGTTTCTACAGTTAACAAAAATACCTATTTGCAGTGTTGGGTAGTATCTAGATACATGTATCTAGATACAGTATCTAGATACATTTTGTGTATCTGAGCCTGTATCTGAAATACATTCAAATTGGAGTATCTGTATCTGTATCTAGATACAAAACATAGTATCTTAAATGCTTTTCAGATACATTTTCAGATACAGTTTTAGATACATTTTTACGTATTTTTGGTCTATAGTGGAAAAAAGTATATTTCTTTTTTATTTGCCTATGAGTAATTCGTAAAGGTGAAGAGTCTGCAAATTAATTTTAAGTTGCAGCAAAGCTGGCAAAACGTATCCTAAATAACAATGGTTTTCTTCCTGTAGCAAATCAATCGTGCATGCTAAACTCTTCATTACCATGGCATATTCTTCAAGAAACTCAATCTCGATTATTTTGAACTTTGGCTTATCTAAACGGTCGCAGATTTTGTTTAAGTGACTTTTAATCGATAGTAATTTACAAATTGCATCACAACTTGAATTCCAACGAGTGGGACAAGGAACTATTAGTAGTTTAGTATGTGCAATTTCTTCAATAATATCTGCAGCCTTCGTTGATTTATGTATTGTATTCCACAGTGTACTTGTTTCAGAAAATGAAGAATTATATAATTTCTTGTATTTGATATTAGATAGGGCTATACGTGAATCTGTTGTTGCAACTTGCAATTAAATTCAATGTGTGTGACATACATTTGTATTGTATTGGCAAAGAAAAATCTTCGAAGTCATCATCAAAATTATTTGGAAGTTTAAATTTAGATATAACAATGTTATCTTCGTTTTGCAAATATTTTGGCTTCTCTTCAATTTCGTTTTTATCAAGTGAAAATATACGAAATGCTTTTCCAAAATTTGTAGCATTATCCCGATTATCCGTGACTGTTCCTACAATCTTATCGACAGATAATCCAAATTGTTGATGAACATTACTTAGCATTTTTGCTATTTCAATGTACGTGTGAGCAAATTTCATACGGCGACATGCCAGAACACACGAATTTCTTTTTAAATTATCATCAAGGTAGTGACAAGTAATTCCCATAAAACTTCGATTTGTACAACTCCAAATGTCTGCAGTAGTGCAAACAAACTGAGTTTTGGAAACTCGAATCTTTATTTCAGCAATCGTCGATTCAAATTGTTCTTTGATTTTTTTCTTCAAAGTTTTCCGCGTTGGTAGCTCAACGTTTGATAAACCAGATATAAGATTTTTGAACGATGGTTTCTCAACGATTGCAAGTGGTCTCTTTTCATTGATTATGTACGATAACACAAGTTTCATGACCTAGAAACAAAAACACAACACTTTTTATTTATATAATTGTAAAATTCTATGTTGAGTTGTTGAATATAATTTTGCAAACCTGTTCTTTTGAGACGTTTCTCACTAACATATTCGTATTTATCAGTTTTGGTTGCTTTGCTGGTATTGGATCGGATGTTTCACATGAAGATGCATTTTTGTATTTTGCTTCTTTCTTTTCTAATGCTTTTTTTAATAATGATGAATGTTTTCTCTGTATAAAAAATATATATAGACATTATCAAGTTATTAATAAAAAAAATGTCAAAGTAAAAAAAAAGTATGTGATATATTATCTAGCTATCGTTCCAGCTTAAAATAAGATTTTAATTACATATTTTATTAGATCATTATTTCAACAATCATTTACTTTGTATATTTAATTGTTATAAAAAAATTGTAATTAGCTAACAATATTGAGTCCCTTTTTACATTCCCGATTTAAACTAAAAAAATCAAAACGTATATTGCGTAAAATCGTACTTTCAAACCTCAGTTAGAGAAAACAATTATCAAAATGCATAGCTGGAGACTACTATATTAATTACAGTAATTATTAATTATTTAATTTAATACTTATTTTAATTTTCTATGCTACTATCTAAAAAAAATACTTGCCTTAATATGCGTATAAAAATTTCCGGTTGCATTTAGTGCACCACTAATTTACTTAAATTAATTTTGTCCTATCGGTCTTAATCTATTTGTCATCGGACAAATCTGAGCTTAGAAAACTTCCAACAGTTGCAAAATAAACGTTTTGCTGAACGTGGCCATTGAAAGAATATTTATACGTATGTTCCGTTTTGAAGAACTTCCTGAACTGATGCACATCAGTAATGCAATTAAGTTAGAGTGAGACAAGTATAGGGCCAGAGCACAAAGATTGTCGTAACCGTTTACGACTCTGTCGTAAGTCATACGCCGGTGTTGGAAGTCAACGCACAAGGATTGACGTTAGCGTATGTCGTATCCATCGCGTCGCATACCCGACGGATACGACATACGCTAACGTCCGACACCGGCGTATGACTTACGTCGTAAACGGTTACGACAATCCTTGTGCGTAGGCCCTATATTATGTTTCACTTTAACTTATTGCACGAATGTGCACCATTTCAGGAATTTCTTCGAAAAAAAATAGACGTCATAGATGGTATATGCATAAAGCTTCTAGAACATTCTCACGCATGTCTCAAAGACGTCATAAACATGTTCAAAAGACGTGAAAAGTAGGAATTTTAAATGTCTTTATCATTAAAATAAAACGTTTCTATAATAGTTTTTTAAACGTTATTTTATCGGAAAAGAAACGTTCCATCGAACATTTTTCGAATGGACATTTTTACTCATGAGAAACGTTTCTAGAAATCGGTTATAAAACGTTTCGGAAAAACGCTTATAAAACATTTCTGAAACATGTATGTGCTACCTGGGTGCAATATTGGCAGCACATGCGCATGTATTTTGCTACCAATATTGGTGTCGTCATGGACACTGCAATATTGGTAGCACATGCGCATGTATGTTGCTACCAATATTGGTGTCGTCTTGGACACTGCAATATTGGCAGTGTACCAGCATTTTATTAATAACCAACATTATCCTTGCATAGGGCAATATTGGCCATGATATTCTCAATAAAACCAATATTAAGCCAACATTTGCCAATATGTAGCCAATGTAGTATGCTATTAGGGTACCGTGTGCCGAATACTGCGTCAGTAAATAATATTCAAAAATAGATGAGAAGGAACATTTGGACTTTTTTTTTTCAAAAATTGATGCCTAATTTATCTAAAAAAAACTTTTTCGTGAATATTAGGCTGCTAATATTAAAAATATAAACGTTTTTCAGGTAGCTATGTACGAACGTGATTACAGTTTTTTCGTCGATGCCTCCGTCTTGCTGCCAGCTGGGCATAGGCTGGGAGGGGCTGGGTGCTCCCGCCCGGGGACAGAAAGGGGGGAGGGTCGGGCCCCGAGTGTGGGAACCGGCTCTTCCGCTCCCGGGTCAGGGAGGGGAGGGGGGACGGGATGGTCTGGGAGCCCCAGGCTCCCCGGCCGCCTCGTCCTCCCAGTTGACAGTAAGAGGCGGCGGGCTGGGGTGGGGGCCGGGTGGATTCCCTAAGGGGTCCCGCCTGAGGTCTTCCCTCGGTCCGCGGGGGGGCGGGGGTCGCAGTGGGGCTGCGGCTTCCCTCCCTTCCCCGGTACTTGCGCGGGGCCTGCCGGTTCGGGGTATGGTGGGGGGGCTAGTGCCTCTTCCCGTGCCCTGCCCCGGCGGTGGGTCCGGCGCGGGGGGAAGATGGGGCGCGCCGGGGTCTGCCCTTGCGTCCTCCGGTTCCTTGGCCCGCGGGGGGGAATGGTGGGGAGGTTTCTTTGCCTTTCCCGAGCCCTGTCCTCCCGCGGGAGCTGGGGCCGGGGGTCGTGGGGGTTGACCTTGGGGCGCCTCGTCGGGGTCGACTCGGTCGACGGTGTGGGCGCGGCCCGGGAGGGCTTGGGCGGATTCCCCACGGGGTTTCCGCCACGAGCGCTCCCTCGGGTCGCGGAGGGTGCGGGTTGGGACTTGGGGGTGGCAAGAAACGCCTCCGGGTCCTGGCCCCACCTGCCCTCTAAACGAGGGTGCGAGAAAAAGAGGAACCCACTCCCTCGGGAGTGGTAACTCCTCCCCTCTCTCGCCCGGGGGGCGGACGAGTTGTCGGGGTGTGCCGCTCGCCCGCTGCGAAAGCAACTCAGGAGGGAGGGGTGGCGGATGAGTGTGGTGGCGCTCATCCGCCACAGATTAGGATTAGCTCGCTTAAAGGCGAGGTGCGGGGGGGCTCACGGATGTGATCATTGCGTTTCCCGGGGCCCCCCTCCATAGCGCAGTGTTAGGGTCACTCATGGGAGTTTTAGCCAGTAGGTCACAAGCGCGTAAGCGCGCGTGGAATCCGGCACTCCCCCGCCCCACCCCGGGGGCGGGGGGTCTTCCCCTCTTCGGAGGGGCAACTGGTTCAAACTCCGGAGGGGGCGCTCCCCGATCGGGATCCATGACCGGTTGCCCGGGGAAACCCGGGCGCTCTTCGATTGGATTCCGTGACTGGTTGCCTATCCTCCATGGGGATTCCAGTAGCTGAAAATTTCTCCCATGTAAAAAAAAAATATGCCTCCGTCTTTGAACTTTAAATTGTAATAAATAAATATAAAATAGAATTACTGTAAATTTTTTATTACTAATTATTATGATAAAAGATTAAAATAATTTCACAATTTTTTTTAAGGTAATTATATATGTTGAAACGTTTGATTTTATTACTTTAATGAAATTCCGCAGTGATCAGTCTGACCGTAGTAATACCCGGTAACACGACTAAATATTTCCGACAAAATATCTCCGACAATTTAATGCAGAAAAAATATATCGCGTTTAAATATTTCTCCGACACAATATTTCCGACAAAATATTTCTGAAAATATAAAATATTAAAATCACAAAAATATATATTATAATTCCTTGCATGAAATATTCTTATTACTGATTGTACAGAGATATTGTATCATATAGTCTTGTAATGGATTGTACCCATCATGTATCGGCATGATGCTGTGAAATGTTTTGATATGTTCTAATTTATAACTTCATTTATAACTAGTCAGAAAGGAAATCCTCTTCTCGTACACAATGGTTTTGTGTATTCTAGCGTTCGTGAAACTAAATCAAATGTTTCGTGGCGTTGCGTTATAGAATATAAAAACAGTAATTGTCGTGGACAAATTCATACGAGCTCAAAGACACGTTCTGGTATGTGACAGTTTATTGTGTTTTTTGTGCCGTTTTTTGTAGTATTATGATTGCAAAAGCCTTTTTGGTATATTATAGGAAAAATATTAGATGAAATGGTGCATAATCATGCCGCTAAGGCGTCAAAAGTCGTTGAAAGCACGAAAAGCCGTTGAAAGTTTGAAGAACCGAGCTGTAGAGTCGGATGAGAGTACGAGTGCTGTCATTGCTGCTGTTACTTCGAATGTGTCCCTCGGTGCGGCTGCTGAACTCCCGTCTACTTCTGCCCTTGCTCGGGTGGTACAGCAATCTCGAGCAACCGTTATTTCTCAGTTGCCAAATTCTGAATCACGCGAGAGCTTGATATTATCAGACATTTTTACGCGAACTCTGAGGGGGTTGTACCCCTTTTTTACGGCGGGACACAAGGGTTCTTTTCGTCCACGGGGGAGGCGGAATAAACAGCACTTTAAATAAAAATTTCTTTATTAATTACTTCTGCTGGACAATATTTATTAATGCAAAATATCCGTCACTGCCAGACTTCAATCGCCCTCTCGGTTCTTCCTCTCGTTCTCTTTTGTCGGCTCGTTCGTCCTTCATTACTGCTGAGTTGCTCGATCGTATGTAGGCCGCTTGCGCAACTCATTGTTTTGCTGACTAGGCTTTCGTGGCCAAATAAACGGTGTCCAAATGCACCGTGTCCAAATGAACGGTGTCCGAATGCACCGTGTCCAAATAAACAGTGTCCAAATGAACCGTGTCCAAATAAACGGTGTCCAATTGATCGTGTCCAAATGACCGTGTCCAAATGAACGGTGCCTAAACGTACCGTGTCCAAGTGCACCTTGCAGCCGTTGGCTGGGAGGAAGCCATCCGCCAGCTGTCAGGAGCCGCCATACCCGATACCGGTGGCCATGTTCGGCAAGATGGCGAGAGTGCAGTTGGAGTCGGCTGATATGATGCTGAGGAAACGGGAGAAGACGCTGCACGTGAAAGAAACTCACCTCCAGATGCGGCTACTGCGAATGGGACCGATGGGGATTCAAGATGGCGAACAGTCGGAGGAGGAGATCACCGGCAATCTCAACAATAATGATATTAAGTAGGTTAGGAACATAGACCGGCGTACAGAGTTTATATGTTAAAATTTTTGCGAGCGCCATATTGGATTATCGAACACCAAAGAAGGATTGAATTGATTTATTTAATTTGCTTTTGTTTTTGTTTTTTATATACATATATGATTTATTTTGTTGTTAACAATACCGCGGTGCGGGAGGACCCGACTAGGATTAGACGCCATATTGTCGGATAAGGATTATGAGACTGACTGAACCAGATGTGATTTAGTTCAATATAGTAAAAAACGAGACTGACCAGCGCCACGTTGGCGAAAGACTGAATAAAAGTTCATTTTGTAACCAATAAAGATTCTTTTTTATTATTACCAGCCCGGAGGTAACCATAACCCACGCGGCATACCATTTGGAAAGGTTAAATAGAAATGGCAGTAGCTTATTGACATTTTAAGGTTATGGGTACACCCGGGGAACCTTAACGAAGGCTCTCGCGAAAGTGGAAGACCACTATTTGGTTTAGAATCAGGCAACAGCTAAATAACGCAGTTCCGTAGTCAGCGCGAAATGTGCGCGGTTCAAAAGCTAGAGCGAATAGAGGCGTTTTCGCGTCACGAACGTAACCCCAGATACCTGGTACACCCGGCAGTTAAAACCGCGTTGAGCTGGGACACCGGGTTCGCCAGATAGCGAACCAGCCGTATTCTACAGGGACAAGGGGCACCAATAGCTTCCGGAAGACGCAAGGAACCCATCGCACCCACTCCCGTCGACGGTGCACAACTGCCCCGCGAAGTAGCATACCCGGATAACCAAGTAGCGAACCGTAAGGCGTAGGAAAAAATTAAAAAATGAAATAGCTTGCGCTGAGTATGGAGAACACGTTTATGGGGTCCGCGATGTTCCCCGATGCGTGCCCAACGAAGTAGCGAACCGCTTGTCGTAGCGACACGAAATTCGGTAGGGAGGCGCAACGGTATACGCCCGTCACGATCGTGGTGTAAAATCGTAAGTTTGATAGGCGTAAATCAGAATAACGCGTGGAAAAGAGGTAAAAGGGGCGGATATCGTCGCGGTAGCGAACGTAGCATGAAATGTGATGCGACGGTCTCGAACGGTGACGTAGTTCGAGAGCGACGCAGCTAAATATGTAATAAACATTGTAAGCACCCAGGCATTAATTGTTATAAGCGTAAGACGATCGGAACACCCGGTACGTGGTGGAATTTTCCAGAGAAATATCGAAGATATCCGAAAAACTTGTTTGCGTCGAAGTCTCGAAAAGACACGCGTGCGAATACAATAAGCGCACAAAGGATACACGTGATCACGGTATGAAACCAAGCGGGAACAACAGCTCGGCGAAGGTGAAACTCGGTGAGTCTCTCGCCAGACGTGATACGGTGCAGACGTATGTATTGGCCGGTCTGCGAAATACGAGAATCCCGCGTACGGAACGAATCCGCGTTACGTTATTACAACGCGAAGTATTATAATATTCTCGCGAACGTACACCATACAATACGCGCATAGTGCGGCAACGCGTGCGGAAATTATTTTGTACTTGCAACTAAAGAGAAAATAAATTGTAATTTTACCCGAAATCGAAACGAGTTACCTGTCGGCGTTCCAACGGGGATCCAGTGGCAGTCCAGCAAAGGTCCCGAGGCAGTCCAGCGGTGCACAGCAGCAGTCCCACGACGGTCCAGCGGCGGTCCAGCAGCGATCCATCCAGAAGGAAACCTGAAACAGCAAAAGGGGAATTAGCAAGATCATCGAAAGGGTCAGTGATATACAATTTCATATCTTTCTCGGTAGGCAGAGATAAAAATCGAGTGGCGACCGTCTATAATTCAAATTAATTTCGAGTCGTGGCATTACCAAACCTCCGTCCGGTTACAACCTCTCCCAAAAGATTATATAGTCACTGGCAAGACTGGCAAGGAATTGAGTAAGAGCTGAATAAAAAATTATATTAAATATTCAATATCAAAGAAAAAAGTAACAAGCGTAAGAAACCAATAGAAGTTAACAATAAAAATGCACTTACATGTTCACAAAACGACAGCGTACAACACAGTTCTTTACACTTCAAACTTACGATCTGAAATGCTTGCTTTCCGAAATTATGATATGAGCAAATGATATTCAAATGCGTGAATTTTGGTTGTTGATTTACTTCGACGCGTATTTAACACTGTTTTGCGCACACGCCATTTGAACTTCGGATGACGTGATATCTTTTGCTCTGCTTGGACTTTCATCGCATATTGTGTCGTAGTATATAGTATATATTGTAGTATGAGAAAATATGCACAAATGGAAATTATTAAGCGTACAGCGCAACTGAACAAAATTAACGCAACACCTACCTACAGCGCGACGCCTATACCACATATCATCTCGTCTTCCCAAAAATCAAATAATGGTATCATAATAAAAATATACATGGATGTATTTGGAATTCGATGCTCTTAAATTTTTGCGTTGAAAAAATTGTTATATTTTCAAAAATAATAGGTGGGTGTGGGGTTAAATTAAAAAATTTGACATATTTGAAAAATGTGATTACGCCATTGTAAAGAGCATAAAAAACCATGAACTTTTTGTATAAAACTCTTTTTCATTCGCCTTATATTTTCGAAGATATTCGCTAAAAATTATAAAATCCGTTATTTTCGAGGGATTGTTTCAACCCCTAAACGTCGAGATACGCCGCTAAAAAAATAAAAGTCTAATATTTTTTGATGCTCTACAACATATCCAAAGCCCATCCAAATCGGTGAGGGACACTTCCGACCGTTCCCTTGTAAGTGGCGCCGAGAAGTGTCTATTAATTCTGTTCAAAAAAACAATTCTGAGTGGAACAAAGAAAATGTATAAAGAATATGCGATTTGTACACAAAGTAACATTGAGGCCACTCCATCATGTCCCATGTATAACAAATTGGTTAATTACATTACAAGGTTTTATAAATTTGCACAAACGACTAATCTTGAAAGAAAATTTCAAGAGCTTTTCTCCCCGTAATATTAATGAAGATTGTATTGAAAACTTTTTCTGTGCTATTAGAAGTAAAGGTTGTCGAAAGGTTAAGCCATCTAGCTGGCAATTTATTGGAGCACATAAATCTCTTCTCATACACAATTTTACATTGCCACATTCATTAAGTGCGAATTGTGAAAATGATGAAGCTGATATGCTTTTGAATTTTGCTTACATGCTACAACTATAATAATAATATTGATAATACTAATAAAAATATCAGTAGTATGGTAACAGGTACTCCGAGCTCGGGCCGGCCGCGGGTGGTGAGGGGCGCGGGGAATCGGAGTGAGGGGGGGAGCGCGCCTGACCAATCACCAACCGGCCTTTCCGTACTACTTTTCTAGAACGGAAAGGCAAGACGGTGATTGGTCAAGCGCGCTCCCCCCTCACCCGATTCCCCGCGCCCCTCACCCCCCGCGACCGGCCTGAGGTTAGAAGTATTACCGACCGCGCGCGGAAATCGCGCGTCCTCCCGCGTCGGTCGTCGCGCGCTAACTGATTCTCCTGTCCACCCGATTCGTACGTTTCATGAATATTTTTCAGCGCGCGTCCAAACTCGTTCGAGGTCGCTCTCGTCATTTCCTCCTTCTATTTTTTTCGGAGGATGCGGCGAGCGGTTGTCGTTTTTCCGGGAAAGAGCGTCTACTCTCTTCGTTCACCCGATTTGCACGTTTCGCGATTATTTTTCAACACGCGTTCGAAATCATTCGAGGTCGCTCTCGTCATTTCCTCCTTTTTATTCTTTTCGAAGGATGCGGCGAGCGGTTGTCGTTTTTCCAGGAGTGTATCCCGTAGGTACATCCTCCGATTGAGATAAGGAACGAGTATAAATTGAACAGGCGCGCGACAGCGCGGTACAGTTGTTTTTTTAAAAAATGAGGTATGAGTGACGAGTACGTAGACCTTTGCAAAAATTGGATCTGGTCGAAAAGATACGGGAAACCGATCGTGAAAGTTAGCGAACCGCTCAGGAGGGGTGGAAATCCGCGGCGCGTTGACGTAACGAGATATCTAATCCGTCGCGAAATCGGAATCGCCGATCACCGATCGCACCAGATGTATCTCTATAATGAAATAAATTAAAGAAAGAACAACTATACGCGACGGTGATCGCACTTATATTGATTTTGACGCGTAGAATGCGTTTTGGAACGTTTTCTATAAGCGACGGCGTTTTCTTTCATATTGATTTTGATGCGTATTGGAACTGTTGGTAACATTAGCGATGCGTACTTGCGAATGAACGATCGCCGTTATTACTCGTCCGAGGAATCGGACGGCGAACTGCGCTGTTACGAGTCCATGCCCAAGTTCTCGTCCGATTCGGACGACGAATCGGCGAGAGTCGACGCGTCGTTGCCGTCAAACGTATGCGCGTCGGTGGTGAAGGAGGACGCGCGATGGAATCTGGCGACTAATCATCTGCGAAGGGAGACCGGGGCGCGAACTGCGCGCGAGCGAGCGTGGATAGAGACGACAATGGCAAACTCCGTTAGGGCGAAGGATTATATGCGTTGCCTGCCGCTCGAGTATTATCTTTACTATCAGACGGTGGACGGAGGAGAGAAGATACGTAGGATTCATACCTACAAGTCTCGTCGTCTTTTCGAACGAGTGAAATTCAGTGTTCCCGAGGGTGGAAGACCCTTCTTGATGGGATGTGGGAAGAGTGCGACGAGTTGCTCGCCGCGGATGTCCGCGACGCGGACGGGTACCGCGCGTGGGGACGACGATGCGACGAGTGTCTCCGGCTCTTGCGGGAGAGTTGTCGAGTCAGACAATCTGGGGGGCGAGGAAACACGGGAGCCGTGAACGCTCTGGTGGCTCGAATAGCGCGATTGGAAGGTTCGAGGGAGGATCTGCGCCGACGATTCGAACGCGTCGTAGGTGCCGGTTTGGACGGTGGGGGCGGTGGTAGCAGCAGCGGCGTTAGCAGAGGATTTTCGTGGGTCGAGATCGATGCGGCGTTCCGAAGTCGCGTACTCACCGGCGCTGTGACGAATTCTACGTATATCGAACCAGCGCGATTTCTCGAGGATGCGAAGGGCACCGTGCTCGAAAAAGTGCAGGATAATTTGACCAGATACTCGTGTCTGAAGGTCAACGTCATATTCAAAGGAGAATTCGTAGCGGATGTTAAGACCGATGTGAAGAGTATCTCTACGCGGAACGAACAGCTTCTCCTAGGGTCCGATCTGGGCGAGTGGTACGACAGGCACGTGCGCGACGCGATTCTAGCGGCGTTGGACGAATTTCAGGAACGCGACAGCGGATGGGCGTTGTCGCGAATACTGAACCTAACGGTGAACGTTAACAAGTGCAATCCCATGCGCGTGGAATGTTGGATGGAGATACCGCGAGGTATAAGACTTAAACAAGCGGTGGTCAACGTGCGGTCGAAGAACGACACATGTTTCGCGCGTGCGGTGGTCGCTGCTCTGTATCCCGTCGAGCGGAACGCGGACCGATGCGGCTCGTATCCCGATTACGCGACGGTGCTGAATCTCGACGGGATCAATCTTCCCATAGATCTGAAAAAGATCGGAAAGTTCGAACGTCAGAACGACGTATCGATCAATGTATTTACAACTCGGGAAGGAATTGAAAAAAAAGCTAAGTTCGGACGGGGCGCCGATGACAACGCGATCGTGACTCTGCGGTTGACCGACGATAAGAGGCATAGACACGTAAATCTTTTGTATCTGCGCGATACGCTACGCGGCGTCAACAGGGGCCATTTCGCCTGGATAAAGAATCTGTCGCGATTGGTGAATTCACAATTGACCGCGAAACGGTGTGTGAAGCACGTTTGCGATCGGTAAGTAAAAAAATCTGAGGAATAAGGAAACGACGAGGTATTATTTTTTATATATACTAAACACATAGTAATTACACACACGTTATTTCGCAGATGTCTACACTATTTCTATACGCGTGAAAAGTTGGCCGCTCACAGCGTCGACTGCGGCCGAATGAACGATTGCGCCATCGTTCTTCCGAACGAGGACGATAAGTGGCTGTCGTTCGACAATCACGACAGAAAGGAGCGACTTCCCTTCGTGGTGTACGCGGATCTGGAGTGTCTTCTCGAACAACGGGAGAGGGAGAATGTCGAAGGGGCCGCGAGAACGGAAAGATACGCTTATCAACGTCACGTACCGTTCAGCCTGGGCTACTATCTGTGCTGCACCTACGACGATACCGTATCTACGTACAAATATCGTCGCGGCGAGGATTGCGTTTCATGGTTCGTGAACGAGCTTCGCGTTCTCGCACATCGCGTTAAGACTAAATTCTCCACCAATATATCGATGGTAGAACTTACGGAGAACGAGAAACGCGAGTTTTGGCTCGCGACGCATTGTCACGTGTGTGGAAAAGCGTTCCAACCGGAGGACAACCGCGTGCGAGATCACTGTCATCTAACCGGACGCTACAGAGGTCCGGCGCATTCTCGTTGCAATCTGAATTACAGAAATGTGTACGTGATTCCCGTGTTCTTCCACAATCTGTCGGGTTACGACGCGCACTTTATCGTCGAGAAAATCGCGAACGATTTCGAGGGTGGAGTCGAGCTCCTACCGCTTACGAAGGAAAGCTACATATCGTTCGCGAAGACCGTTAAGGAGACGCAGACGGACGGGAGATGGGATCAGTACGTGAAGCTTCGATTCGTGGACTCGTACAAATTTTTAGCCGCGAGTATCGAAACTCTGGCTTCCTATCTGGACAAGGACAAGCTGAGAATAACGCGTTCGGAGTACGCGGATTTGAGCACGGAGGATCTCGATCTGCTCACTCGCAAGGGAGTATTTCCGTACGAGTACGTCGACAGCGTGGACAAACTGCGGGAGACCGAACTTCCACCGCGCGAGGTCTTTTACAGCTCCCTGACCGACGAGACCGCGAGCGAGAGCGACTACGAGCACGCGACGAGGGTCTGGCGACGTTTTCGCGTGCGAGATCTCGGCAAGTACAGCGATCTGTATCTCAAGACCGACGTGCTTCTTCTGGCGGATATCTTTGAAAATTTTCGAGACACGTGTGTGGTGAGTTACGGGCTGGATCCCGCGCATTATTATACGTTGCCGGGGTACACGTGGGACGCCATGCTGAGATACACCGGCGTGCGTTTCGAGCTACTCACCGACATCGACATGGTGCTGTTCGTGGAACGCGGAATACGCGGCGGCCTCAGTCAATGTTCGCTCAGGTACGCGCGAGCTAACAACAGGCACGTACCGACGTACGACTCGTCCCAGCCCACTACGTATCTCATGTATTACGACGTGAACAATCTGTACGGTTGGGCTATGAGCGAATCGCTACCGTACGCGAATTTCCAGTGGCTCGACGACCCTGAGAATTTCGACGTGACGACCGTGCCGGCGGACAGCGATATCGGTTACATTTTGGAGGTGGATCTCGAGTATCCGCCGAACCTGCACGACGTCCACGCGGACCTGCCGCTGTGCCCGACGCGCGATAAACCGCCCGGTAAGCGACAGGAGAAACTGCTCGCTACTCTGTACGACAAATCGCGCTATGTGACGCACTATCAAAACCTGCAGCAATGTTTGCGACTCGGTTTGCGTCTGACGCGCGTCCGTGGCGTTCTGCGATTCACCCAGTCACCGTGGCTTCGCGGCTACATCGAGCTGAACACTACGCTTAGGACGCGCGCGAGCAACGAGTTCGAACGGAATATGTACAAACTGATGAACAATGCCGTCTTCGGCAAGACGATGGAGAACGTGCGCGATCACGTGGACGTGCGTCTCGTGACGCGATGGGACGGGAGATATGGCGCGGAGGCGATGATCGCTAAGCCGAACTTTCACAGTAGAAGCGTCTTCTCGGAGAATCTCGTCGCGATCGAGTTGCGAAGGCTCGAGGTAAAATTCAACAAGCCGGTCTACGTGGGTCTGTGTATTCTCGAGATATCCAAGACGCGTCTCTACGAGTTTCACTACGACTACATGGTGTCGCTCTATCGCGACCGGTGTCGAATTGCTTACACGGATACCGACAGTCTGATCTATTTGTTGGAGTGCGAAGACGCGTACGATCGTATGAGACGCGATATAGACAGATTCGACACGAGCGATTACGCGGAGAATAACGCGCATGGTATGCCGAGCGTCAACAAGAAGGTGCCCGGTTTGATGAAGGACGAGAACAATGGCGCGATCATGACGGAGTTCGTGGGCCTCAGAGCGAAGATGTACACTTACAAGGTACTCGGACGCGACGACACCAAGAGAATAAAGGGCGTTAAAAGAAACGTAGTCGCGAAGAGGATCACGTTCGAGGATTACGTGGCGTGCCTGCGAAACGCGCGCGAGCTGAAGACGCGCCAGTCGTGCATACGCTCGACGTTGCACGAAGTTTACATCGTGTCGGAGCAAAAACTAGCTCTCAGTCCGCACGACGACAAGCGATACGTGACGTTGAACAGCGAGGAAACGCTTCCGTGGGGACATTACGGAATACAGTTGTAAAAAAAGAAACAATATCATAGGCTTCCTAAAAATTGTTTTATCGTAAAGTCAATAGCACGTAAGAAACAAACCTATGAATGTGTAAACTTTTATTAATAAAGTACACGTTGCGTGTGTCTACGAATGTCTAACTATTTTTTTGTTACAATACAGATGCCTTATCTATCCACGAATTGTGCGAACTGTCCATTCCTAGCCACTTCACGTACACTCGATTGCCCCGCTTACGCAGGACTTTTTCCACGAGATAGACGTCGGGATCGGAGACGCGTAGCAACTCGTGTTCGTAGAATCCTCCGGCTATCGCTTCTCCGCGAATGTCTTTCAACAGGTGCGTAACGGGATTGGTCCTTTGTATTTTAGCTATGCGAAATATCTCGGTGGTCCAATTGGGAGTGTAGCCCTTTTCGAAAATCGTTTTGAATTTGCTCACGCGCACCGGATCGTCGACTCGAAATCTCGCCGGCGCGGCGATCTTCGCGCGACTGTACACCGTGCGCAGCAGTTTTTCAGCAACGGTGGGCGTCACGTCCGTCGGACGCATTCCGATCGTTCTGTGTCTGCGACGATTGTAATTCGACAAGAGGCGCGGCAGCGAGTCTATCCATCTGTACGATCCCTGGAGCGTGAAGAGCTTCCACATGTCGTTTTTCAACGTGCGATTGAATCTCTCCACCACCGACGCTTTTATCACCGAATACGTGGAGTAGTGATTCACCTTGTGGGCGTCGAAGATTTTGCGCGCGTCGGCGTTGTAGAATTCCTTTCCTTTGTCCGTTTGCAGATTCCTAGGGTATCGCGCGTCCTCGCGAAAGATCTTTCGGAGTGCCGTCGCGACCTCCTTTCCGCTCTTAGTCTTGAGCGGGATCGCCCAGGCGTACTTGCTCAACACATCGATGACCGTCGGAATGTAATTGTGACCCGCGTTTTCGCGCGAATACGGACGCATCTCGACCACGTCAGCCTGCCACAGGTCGTCGTAACCGCGCACCACGACGCGGCGGCGAGGAAAGTTTTTTCGCGCCGGCGCGTGCAATTCTTCCACGAGTCTACGTTTTTCCACGCTCATTCTCCTTAAGAATTTTTAAAACAGTCTTAATTGCGATGATTTCAACCTCGTGCTTATCCAGGGTATTTTTCACAGTTTCGAAATGGTCTTTAAATTCTTTTTTCGCTTCTCTCAAAGCTGTCTTTCTGTGCTCCGCGATCGCTCCTTCGACGAAACTCCTGTTCGTCGCGTCGGTGCCTATCTCCGGCGCGGCTACTCCTCGTATCTTGCGTTCCCTCGCCTCGTAAGAGCCCTGATTCAAACGGAGCGCGTCGTTCTTCAACGCCGCGATTCCACCTCTCAATTCTTTGATCGCGCTGTTCTTCTTGATCTCTTCGATTACGACGCTCCTGAGCCGCTCGATCGCGCCATCTACGTAGGTCTTGTTCGCCGCATCGGTGCCGATTTCCGCTGATCCGCTTCATAAGAGTTTAAATGAATGAGGAGCGCTGCGTTCCTCACCGACGCTATCTCATTTCTCAAATTTCTTTTCGCGTTGTTCTCCACCGCCGCTATCTTGCCTTTCAATTCTTCGGTCGCGCTTTTCTTCAATCGTTCGATCGCGCCCTCGACGTAACTCATGTTCGTCGCGTCGGTGTCGATTTCCGGCGCGGCTACTCTTCGTATCTTGCGCTCCTTCGCGTCGTAGGAATCCTCGCTCATAAAGAGCGCGTTGTTGCGCGTGTAATTACGCAGGGATTCGATCGACGAGCGTAATCTCATCGTGGACGCACCGTTGATTCCGTCACCGTTGCCCCAATTTGTCACAGACATGCCGAATTTGTTCACGGACATCGCGCTGACGGGCGCGCGATTCGTACTGCCGTCGCGATCGACGCGACCGATCAATTTATGACGAAACCGGCCTCGCGAAGTTCCTCGATTATCGACAGCATTTCGTTGTCGTGAGCGTCGTTGCCGGCCCGACGAGAGGCGTCTAGCAGTCGAAGTCGATCGACCAACTCGTTGGGATCGTCCCAGTGAACGTAATCGATCGCGTTGTTGGTCAGTCGCATGTCCGACGGTAGTCCGGCACCCTTCGTGGTTCCAACTTTGCTAGACGGGTGTACGAGCGGCGCTATTATTTTCGTGTACTTGTGTCCCCTGTTACCCTTGACAGGCATGCCGGCGCTGCGACCGCGTTTGTGAGCGTTGGTGGCGAAAAGTATAGTTCTGTACGTTCGTTTGTCCATGTCCGTGTAGACGCGAGCGTCGGGAATTCGCATGAAGATCAACTCGTACAGACCGCGCGTGCCCTTGTACCATACACCATCGATGATCACGGAGTCATCCGCGACCACGTCAAATCGCTTGTCACCCAGCATCGTGTACTTCTCGCCGAGATACACTCCGTAGACGTGGTCGATCTGCTTTTTTCTGTCACCGCTCAGAAGAGCGCCCACGTATTCCCGTCCTAACGGTCCTAGTTGGCTATCTAGAGCGTCGCGACCTTCCACCGTACTCAAAGATTCCCTGACGGATGTCTCTAGCGCAAGAGGTGGAGTCGTCGTCTCCGAGACGATCTCACGTTCTCTGGGTAAAAACTGGACCGAATCGGTGTGGATCGGCGTAGAGCTCGTCATAGTCGTCGCGGGAGCCGAACTCAACCGTGCTGGACGCGACTCTCTTTTTTCCGCGGTCGTTGTTGTCCTGATTGGCGTGAATACGTCGTCATCCTCCCTGTAATCGCGCTCCAGGTCGGCGCCAGCATCGTCGTCGTCGTCGTCGTCGTTCTCGCTGTCCTTCTTCGCTCTCTTCGTCGCTTTTATTTTTCTCGCAAACGTAAAGTTACCACCATCGTCGTCGTCGTCAATTTTGTCCGACCCTTTACTCTTACGTTCCACGTCATCGGCGAGCCGTTTCAGAGGTTTGACGATAGGCTCGTACCTCTTTTCCAGAGCGATCTCGCTCTCCATTTTTCCAACCCTGAGAGCGGCGTATTTTCTGCGAATCGATGCGCGCGTTTTGGCTATCTCTCGCGCGGTCCTCTCTCCCGCGACCGCGCTCATACTCACGTCGTTCGGCGAGGCGCACTGACCGGCTCTACAGCACGGCGAAGTCGTGAAACCCCCGTCTGTACCGTCCACCTCGCAACGCGCTGTCTTTGTCTATCACGGCAAAACTGTAGGTGCGTCGCCAACACTCGCGACAGAAGGCGCAAAACTCGTCGTACGACATATCGATGTTTACGTGATCGTCGTACACGTGTCGCAGATTGGTGCCGTCCTGCCTGAACAGGATCAACAGATTTGCGTTATCACGCACGAGATGTTTCGGTATTTTAGCGTACGTCTGACAGAGATAGAAGCAATCGATATTCGAATGTCGACCCATAGAAAAGTACTCTCTCATTCGGTCCTGCTTGTCGCAGGCCACGTCGTCGAAGACGAAGACCGAGTCGGGAAGCGCCTCGTCGGGCGGAACGACGTCGCAATTGTCGGAAAATGCGCGATAGCTGATCTCGTCCATAGGCTCGAACAATCGTTCGAGGTATCGATACTTCGGTTGTTGCAGAGATTTCGAGTACACGTATACGTTCTCGAAACGAAGACCGTGCGGTTGTTCCAACAGACTCAGCAGAACGTTCGTCTTACCGCAATTCGAGGGACCGCAAATGATGCAGCGTACGACGTTCGGTAGGAGAGGACCGTGCCTGCGCGATTCTCCGTTTCCTTTCTCGCTTGCACCTGACCTCGCCAACGTTTTGCGATCCAGATTCGAGACTCCTATCGTCACCGACTGTCGCACGAATCGCATTTTGCCTTCTCTCGGTCTTTTCCGCGAGCGCGCGCTAGCTCGATTCGTTCGCGATGAGCTTCTCGATCGCTGGAAAGGGTGAGGGAAGCGCGGACGTCGTTTCGTTTCGTCGCGCGTGCGCAAACGCCTCGCGCGTGGGTATAAATAGCGCGAGCGTGTCGCCGTATCCGTATAAAAATTAATCTAAAAGCAACGATTCGTTCGCGCGCATCGGTGATCGAGATGTTTCCCATACTGACGGAGAGGCACGATATTCTCAATTTAACGGCCGAGGATCTGGAATTCGTTCCGAAGATTGTTCTGTTGCGCAATTTTGAGAAATACGTGCACCTGCTGTGGGACCGTTTACCGGAACATATAAAAAAGCATCCCGAGACGCAGAGATATCGCCCGTGTATGGAACATTACAATCGTCCGTGGCAGCGAACGCACATAGACGGTCCACCACCGCTCATCAAGGACTGCTACGTGTGTAATAGCGTGCTCGCTATCAACGGTGAGTCATCAACTTCCCGTTCGAAGTAAGAAGAAATAAATTTTCCCACAACCGCGACCGAATGCGCGGCGCCGGTCTACTCAATCGCGCGATAAACCCTCTTCCCTTCGAGCTGCACATACCCGGCTATCAATTTTGCGGACCCGGTACGCGTCTAGCGAAAAGACTAGCGCGCGGCGAAGAAGGCATCAATCCGTTGGACGCGGCGTGTCGAGAGCACGACGTCGCGTATTCGCGAAGCGGCGAGCTCGCCGAGCGACACGTCGCCGATCGACAGCTCGCCGAGAGGGCGCGCGAGCGCGTCACCGCGAAGGATTCCACGGCTGGTGAGAGACTCGCCGCGGCGGCTGTATGGGCGGCTATGAAGGCGAAGACGAAATTGGGCATGGGTATTGAACGCAAAAGGAAAACGAGGAAAGGAATGGGATTGAGGAGAAACACGAAGACAAGAAGGAAGAGCGAGAGGAAGAAGCGGAGAATACTTCCGACAGCGAAACGCGGCGGCTTCTTGCCTTTTCTACCGATGCTGGGCGCGCTCGGTTCCTTGATCGGTGGCGCGGCTGGTGTGGCCAAAGCGGTGAGCGCCGGCAAAGCGGCGCAGCGACAACTCGACGAATTGCAGCGACACAATCGCGCGATGGACTGTCGCGGGTTGTACCTCGCGCCGTATAAGAAGCACGGGGGTGGCGCGAGGAGAGTCGTTGAAAAAAAAAATTTCGCGGAAGAAGCCGACGTTAGTGCATCTACCTTCGTACGGCGTCACGACGAACGAGCAGCTCGATCGATCGGCGCGTCGCCTACGCATGCCGTTCTTCCGTGGGGTGTTTATGCGCGACGCTCTGCCAACGAAAGTGCGACGCGCGGAGTGCGGCATCGTGAATCTCGACGACGCGGTGGGTCCGGGCACGCATTGGGTCGCTTACGCGAAAAAAGGGAACGCTGTGATTTACGTCGACGCGTTTGGAAATCTCCGTCCGCCGAGGGAGTTCGCGCGATATCTCGGCGAGAGCGCGATCGTGACGTACAATCGTCGCGCGTTTCAGACATTCGATCAGAGAATTTGCGGACAGCTGTGCCTGCGATTTCTTCGCGAGATCGATTGGGGGAGTGGTGGACGATTCTCCCGCGATGTCGCTGACGCTCACGTTGACCGGAACCAGCAGCGTTCTCACGGTGAGTCACTTTCCCGCTTTGGATCTGAGCGACGGTGAATACGAGCTGGGTTTAGCGACTTTTGAGACGTACAATTCGATACCGAACGTTACGTCCGCGAACAATCCTCGCTTCTACTTCGGCGAGGACGACCGGAGAATCGTCGTTCCGGAAGGATCGTACGAGCTGCGAGCCGTGAACAGATATCTGCGCGCCGCTCTTCTTTATCGCGAACGTCGCGCGCGTGAGAGAGAAAAAATTAAAGAGAAAGGAGCAAAACTGCAGACCGATGACGCTGGACGGGTAAAAGATAAAAACCGAACGGAGAAGGACGACGGTTATCACATATACGAGGACGAAGACGACGATGACGATGACGGTTATGGTATATACGAGGACGACGATGAGAACGACGACGATGATGACGGCGGTGATAGAACGACACTCGCTCTTCGCGCCAACGAGAATACCATGAGGAGTGAGATAAAGTGCGCCTACAGAGTGAATTTTACAAAACTAAACAACATCGGTTCTCTTTTGGGTTTCTCGCGCGATCGTGTCCTAAAACCGAACAAATGGTACTTTTCCGACGGACCCGTTGACGTCATGAGCGTGAACATAATTCGCATCGAATGCAGCATCACCACGGGAGCGTACAGCAACGGACGCTCGGTGCACGCGATACACGAATTCGCGCCGAAAGTTCCACCGGGATATAAACTGTCGGAGACTCCGACGCAGATCATTTACCTCCCGATCGTCGCGCGAAACGTCACCGATATCACGGTGCGAGTCGTGGATCAGAAAGATCGCTTGATCGACTTTCGCGGTGAGGAGATAACGATTAAACTGCACATACGTCGTCGCAGTTAGTGTGTGTGTGCGCGATACCTACACGACCTGAAAAAAAAAGAGCGAGAGGAGGGATGCTCGTTCTGAATGGATCTAGCGCGAATTGTTGTGCGAACGAGCGAGCTAGCCCGTTCTACGACGAGATCGGAAGCGTGGGGAAGAGAAGAGGTGAAAGAGGAAGGAGAGCCGTTCTCAGCAACGCCAACGTCAGGTTCCTACGATCGTTGGGTCTCGCCGTGAGAAACGCGTCGCCGCCGCGTCGTTTCCACATCGAAAGAAAAGGTCATGGCCGACATCCTGAGTATCGGCCGTGAGCCGATTTTCGACGAGCGCATCGTTGGAATCGAGACTCACACGTATAACTCATACGTCAACACAACGTTCGGGCACAACGACGAGATACGAATACCCATACAGCAGCAGGATCTTTATACGCTGCCGTGCGACAGTTTCCTGTACGTTGAGGGGCGACTCTACGACGACGGCGCGACGACGCACTATGGGACGTTTCGCCTATTTTCTGGCCAAAAATGGCAAAAATCAAAGTCGAAGTTCGTAATGTTTAACGATTGGAAAAGTTTCTATAAACATTAGTGAGACACGGGGAAAAATTTAAGATCATTTGTTCCACGCAAAGTATTTCTTCTGTCGCATTTTGTGTTCGAAAGTGTGTAAAAATGTACCTTGAAATCACGAAAGATTATTGTTACTTTGATCTTTTTTTTCTCCTCCAATGTTGAAGACGTACAAATCACTGCTTGAAATACTTTTTTAGCATAAGTTAATGCTTAAAAATAATAAGAATAAATTAAGCTTTGGCCATTCTGGAGGAGAGAACTTTAAACTTGAATTAGAAAAAAGTAATGATTTTATCAGTTTCTGATGTTTAAAAGACTAGAACTTCCGAATAACAAACAATAACAAGGCGTTCTTTGGCTTGAATATTAGGTGGGACTCTACTCTTCCTAAAACCGTTTCGTAAATAACCGCCTCCGGGAGATATAATTTTTTAAAGTAAAGACAATCGACTATTTTTTTCTAAACAAGTTCGTGATTATGCTAAGCGATATCACAGTGGGACGTTATATAAGGGTTTTTGAGGTTGCTGATTTTGAATATGACATTAAAAATTAGAAATACAAAATAGCGGATTTAATATGGCGCCCAAAAATATAAAAAACTGCTTCTTTGCATAAAAATGAAACCTAGGGGGTTTCTAAGGGGTTTTTAAGGTCGCTGATTTTGAATATGACTTTAAAAATTATAAATACAAAATGGCGGATCCAATATGGCGCCCGACAAAATTATAAAATTGTCGATCAAAACTTGAAATTGAAAATGACTGTTAAAACTTATTAATTAATAACGACTTATTCAATATTTTTGTCTTCCATTTCTATATCAAGATCGTCTAAATGAAATACTATATTTTCAAGCTTGAAGTTGCACTCGTCTTCGTCTTCAGTTTCGTTAGTAACATCTAAAATATCATTATTTTTTAAATTAATGTCAAAGTCTGTATCATTAATAACTAATAAATCTATAACCTCTGGTGGAAAATGTTTACGCTTTCTTGTATTAATTCTTTTTTGTAAGCTAATACTTGAAATTATAATATCGGAACTTGCTAAGGCACGTTTAAACATATCTGTCAAATTATTAACTCTACTTGTTTTTCATCTATCTATCTATCTATGAAACGTAAGCGGTGTCCGAGGGGTTTTTGAGTTCGCTAAATTCTAATTTGAAATCAAAATAAATGTATATAGAAAGTATATAGAAGAAATGCAAAGTATATAGAAGAAATGCAATCTTTATGATGTAAATATGTGTATTTCGTGCCATGTGAGTATGTCATCCATTCCTAATCTTTAAGATCTCCGGTAAAGGGCTACAGCCTACTCGTGATGATTCCTAAATGGAGGGTAAGGAAGAGCCCCGGTGCTGTAAATAAACCCTTACCTGATGAAATTTAGGATGAAAGAGCAGCACTGAGGAGAATGGATGAATATACACACAAAAAACAAGTAGAGTTGATAATTTGACAGATATGTTTAAACGTGCCTTAGCAAGTTCCGATATTGTAATTTCAAGTATTAGCTTACAAAAAAGAATTAATACAAGAAAGCGTAAACATTTTCCACCAGAGGTTATAGATTTATTAGTTATTAATGATACAGACATTGACATTAATTTAAAAGATGAAGATATTTTAGATGTTACTAGCGAAACTGAAGACGAAGACGAGTGCAACTTTGAGCTTGAAAATATAGTATTTCATTTAGACGATCTTGATATAGAAATGGAAGACAAAAATATTGAATAAGTCGTTATTAATAAATAAGTTTAACAGTCATTTTCAATTTCAAGTTTTGATCGACAATTTTATAATTTTGTCGGGCGCCATATTGAATCCGCCATTTTGTATTTATAATTTTTACAGTCATATTCAAAATCAGCGACCTCGAAAACCCCTTAGAAACCCCCTAGGTTTTATTCTTATGCAAAACAAGCAATTTTATAATTTTGTCGGGCGCCATATTGGATCCGCCATTTTGTATTTATAATTTTTACAGTCATATTCAAAATCAGCGACCTCGAAAACCCCTTAGAAACCCCCTAGGTTTCATTCTTATGCAAAACAAGCAATTTTTTATATTTTCCGGCGCAATATTGGATCCACCATTTTATATTTATAATTTTTAAAGTTATATTCAAAATCAGCGACCTCGAAAACCCCTTAGAAACCCCCTAGGTTTCATTCTTATGCAAAACAAACAATTTTTTATATTTTCCGGCGCCATATTGGATCCGCCATTTTATATTTATAATTTTTAAAGTTATATTCAAAATCAGCGACCTCGAAAACCCCTTAGAAACCCCCCAGGTTTCATTTTTATGCAAAACAAGCAATTTTTAATATTTTTGGGCGCCATATTGGATCCGCCATTTTGTATTTCTAATTTTTAATGTCATATTTGAAATCAGCGACCCCAAAAACCCCAATATACAGACGTTCATCTCATAAAAACGAATCTTTGATATTTTGGCCAAAAAATAGGCGAAACGTCCCATAGTGCGACGGAGGAGCAATACGCGAAATTAGTTAACAACTGCGTCGCGTTTATGTTCGAGGAAATTCGATACGAACTCGACGGTGTGGAGATCGACCGGTGTAGAAACGTTGGAATAAAGAACTACGTGTCGCTAACCGTCGAACGAGCCAGAAGATTGCAGAACGCCGGATGGAGTTATCCAACAAACGAATCGAATCTGAACAGCGCATCCCATCAATTCAACTTTTGCGTACCTTTGAACAATCTGTTGGGTTTCTGCGAGGACTATAAACGCGTGGTGATAAATGCGCGACACGAGCTTATCCTGATACGCGCTCGTAACGACGTCAACTGCGTCGTAGATCCGAAAAAAACCGTGCCGAGAGATCCAGCCAAGGATCCTAAAATTACGTTGCTGAAAGTGCAATGGCGTATGCCTCACGTGGCGTCAAACGACGTGACTAAGCTATCGTTGTTGCGAACGTTGGAGAGCGGACGATTTCTGAGCGCGGGCTTTCGCTCTTGGGACCTGTACGAATTTCCCCTGCTGCAGAACACGACCAAGCATTCGTGGGCCGTGAAAGCCGCGCCGCAATTGGAGAAGCCGCGATACGTCATATTCGCGCTGCAGACCGGACGGCGAAACGAATTCACGGAGGACGCCTCGAGGTTCGATCATTGCGCGCTCACCAACGTGAAATTGTATCTCAACTTGGAATTCTATCCCTACGACGACGTGAACGCGGATTTCGAAAGCGACAAGTTTGCCGTGCTGTACGAGATGTACGCGAAATTTCGAGGAGCGTACTACGGGGACAGTCGCGACGACGCGTTCTTCTCCCCGCGCGAATTCGCGCAAGTAGCTCCGCTCGTGGTAATTGATTGTTCCCGTCAAAACGATTCGGTGAAGAGCGCCACCGTGGACGTGCGCATCGAATTCGAAAACAAGGAAAACGTTCCGCCGAAAACCACCGCCTTTTGTCTCATCGTTCACGATCGCGTCATCGAGTACAGTCCGCTGACCAACGTGGTGCGCAAAATTATCTAATGGAAAATGCGGTTGTAGGATACCGCATCCCGGAAACGAGGGATATATAAATTCAAGGATCCTTCCATTGTTCCTCAGACTTTGTTAGGAACGAGCAGTTTAAGCACATCCTTAAACGAACATTATTACATATTTCTTTCCAACGCGCGCTGACTCAATGACCACAGCAGCAACGACGACGACGATCTTCGTCGACCTACAGGGATTCGTAGTGGGCGACAGATTCGTCGCGAAGGAGGTGGCCGTGCTGCGAAGCGAGACGCGCGTTCTGGCGCATCACGTGTTTCGCGCGCCGATGAATTGGGATCTGCTGACGAGCGCCGAGAAGGCAAGGGCCAGCTGGCTGATGGCGAACCATCACGGCCTCCGTTGGGAGGATGGGGACACAGACTATCGCCTAGCGAAGACCATTATTCGACGCGCGGTGTGCGACAACCTGGAAGAAACGTGGGAGAGAGAAGAGACGCCCGGCGCGCGAATCTATGTAAAAGGTCTCGAGAAGAAGAGGTGGCTGGAGGAGATTCTCGGCGACGTCGACGCTACGATTGGGGCCATCGACGCCGAGTACGACGACATCGATCGGTTGGAGATTCTTCGCGCCGATCGCGCGTTTCGCTGCGGACGTCATCAACGGTGCTGCGCGATGGAGAACGTGATGAAGTTGCGCGACTGGTGGATCGAGCGACGCGAATGTCTCTCCAACATCGATTCCACAGATTAAATGTAAAAAACATATTACTCGTATGGCATAATTGCATTTTTAATGTATTGCTCATTTTTTAATTGTATTACTTATTTTTTATTGTATTAATCATTTTTTTTATTCCATATGTATCCGTCTATCTATATTGTATTTATTCATTTTTTTACACCATCATGTATATCCTTCTATCCATATTGTATTAAATAATAAACTGATGTAAAATCGACGAACAATGCGATATTCCTTTTCTTCACATACCTATACCCCGTATTCTATGTATATATTATAAGCTGTCGGTACGTAAAAATGGTCGGTCGCGGGAGCGCGATAATGCCGAGTGCGTAAAAATGGCCGTTCGCGGAAACGTGATATTTTCAACGAGATAAACAGAGAGAAACGAGAGCGCGAGACAGGAGGGAACGATAGCGTCGAACGCGAGACGGGTGGAAGCGATAGCGCGATACGGAAACGAACGAGAACGCCGAGACGCTCCAGCGTGAGGCGTGGATAGGAGCGCGAGTGAGCGATAACGCCAAGCGTGCGATTGGATGGGGTAGGGAGCGGTAAAGGAAACGCGATATCAATAACAGAAGCGTACACTGCAAAACATATCCTTTTTATATAAAGGAAAAGGACACTTCTATTTTATAACGAAATATACAATGTTAAAACGGATTTCTTTCGTATCCATTTTATTTAAGTGTGACTGACGCTATTCTTAACGTGACACTTTATATATAATATATATTTTAAAATCCTTAAGACTGGTAGTGATTATTGTTAAGACAAACGTTATAACGAATAATGTAAAAGGACATGGTCATTGGTTGCGGTTTTAAAGCGGACCAAAAATAATATAACTATGGTGGAGGTTATTTTTTATAATATTATTATTTTTCATATATTTGTACATATTTTTTCATATATTTGTAAATATTTATTAAAATTTATTAAAATTTATTTTTTGTTTTTACACTTTTTATTTACTTTTGGGAGGGCCAACTTTCAGGGACGTCGTCGTCATCGATGTTGATCACTCTATTATCCTCTCGATTTCCACGCGATTCCCCTCGTCGTCGTCATCGTCTCTCTCTCTCGCGACCGCACCGTCCCGCCGGTCCCGCACCTGGCTCCTCGATCGGTGAAGCCAGTCGCGCAACATCGCGATGCATCCCGCGAACTTTGGTAACGAACAATCGTATTTGGTTGCGCGACTTCTTCATCAGGGAGGCGATGATGGCTCTACACAAAATATGAATATAATTAATATAAATATAAATATAAATATAAATATAAATATAAATATAAACATGAATATAAATATAAATATAAATATAAATATAAATATAAATATAAACACTGTCATGTAATTATGTTTAATAAATCTACTTACGTTCGCTCCAACATTACGGAGTCCTCCGTCAATGCGAACAGTTAATTGTATGCAGGCGGGAACTTTTTCTGTGATATTTCTTAAACGCAGCTGCAGCTGCACGCACCAAATCGGAATACTCGTCCACCGCTCTCGCCAGGGACGTGGTGTGAATTTGCAATAAATTGACGATACTTTTTATGTCATTTAGTTTTTCCATCGTCTTTGTTTCACTACGTTTAAAAGAGACTGTCGTGTTAAAACTGTGATAGACTACACCCAAGTCTAGACTCGAGTTCTTTATATACCGAGAAAATGTGACAAAAGAAGGATATTGCGGTAAAAAATGTAATAAGAATAGCATTTTGCATCGAAGAAAAAATGCATCGAGGAAAAAATGCATCGAGGAAAAATGCATCTTATCAAACCGACTCATCCGCCGGAATCGTCGACGCAATTTTTTCCACCCGAAACTCCTACCACGACCCTATCCACGCCGAGGAATGCGACAAAAGTAGGATATTGCGGTAAAAAATGTAATAAGAATAGCATTTTCGCATCGTGGAAAAAATGCATCTTATCAAACCGACTCATTCGCTGAAATCTTCGACGCGCAATTTTTTCACCCGAAACCCCTACCACCACACCTATCCGCGCCGAGGAAATGCGACAAAAGAAGGATATTGCGGTATTTTGCATCGAGAAAAAAATGCATCTTATCAAACCGACTCATCCGCCGGAATCTTCGACGCAATTTTTTCCACCCGAGACCCCGCCACCACCTATCCACGCTATCGCTAACGAGCGTCCTCGCGTAAACATTCACATCCGGAACGCTCATCGCGATCGCGCTCAAACCGCAACGCACCGTCATCAACAGTTCCACCGTCTCTCTCTCTCTCGCTCTCGACGATGTGGCTCACACGCGTCATCGCGTTAACCGTGTGTTTTATCGCTGTGAGGTGCATCAATCCCACGGAGGAGAATTACACACTCGCATTCGATTACCTGCAGAAATACGGATATCTGACCGAAGATGTGGACGCGGTTCCGGCTCAGAGACGAAACGACGTTCTTCGCAAAGCTGTCGAAGATTTTCAGAAATACTACGATTTACCCAGCGACGGAACGCCTAACAACAAAACGCTGCAAATGATGAGTAACCGCGATGCGGTTTTCGAGATTTCCTGAAGCATGGAACGAGAGCGAGTTTATCCAAATGGCCAAAGACGCACTGACGTGGATTTTTTCGTAGCCACCGAGAACGAGTTAAACACGGCGCGGGCCGCGTTTGACCTGTGGTTGCAGCATTCAGCATTGACGTTCGAACGCTCCGAAACGAATCCTGACATTATAATATCTTGGCGACGCCTACGTCACAGTAACACGAATGTCAAGGTAAACGGACCACATTGCTCGGCCAAATTCGACGGTCCCGGTAACGTGCTCGCCCACGCGTCTCTCCCGACGGACGAAGCGGGGTTCGTCTCCGAGGTGCACGTCGACGGGGACGAGCCGTGGCACATTCACGTCAGTAAAAATCCCTCGGATAAGTTCTCCCTACAATTCACGCTGACGCACGAGATCGGTCACTCTCTCGGATTGTTGCACAATAAGCGCCCAATTTCGGTGATGTTCGCGTACTCGCCCGTCAAGCAGTATCCGGTCAAGCTCGACAAATTCGACATTATGGACATTCAACGTTTGTACGGTGAAAAACTGACGAACGAGCCCTCACAGACGCCGGCGCCGCCGCCGCTGCCGCCGCAGCCGCCACAGCCATCGCCAGACCTGTGCAGCATTGATCGCGTAAACGTGATATTATTTTGGAAAATCGAATGTACATCTCGTACAAGCGTTACGTTGGTCGATCGATCTGGACGGTAGGACGTACAACGGACCGTTAGCCCTTTCGAATCACATGAGCTTTCTTCAGAACAATTACACACGCATAGCCGCAGCCTATCAATCCCCGTCCGGTGATTTCATGGTGTTCGTAGATAATTTGGTATACATGGTTCAATATCCTGAATTTACTCTGCGGCCAGATTGGCCGAAGACCTTGCATGAACTCGGATTTCCCGAAAAAAACGATAATCAACGGAGCAGTAAACACCTACAGAGGACGTTCCTTCGTGGTGTTCAACGGTAACTCGGTAGCCGAGATAGACGAATGTGCGAAAAGAGTTATCAGATTTACGCCTCTCGAAACGACGTTTCCCGGAATACCGACCGGTGTGACGTCGATCTTCCGATACGTCGACGGCAATCTGTACTTCACCACTCGGACGCAGTTCTACAAATTCAACGAATTTACGAAGGCCGTCACGGCGGCTGGTAAATTCGATCTGCGGATGCTGAATATCGTCTGCCCTAAAGCCGAACTGTTGCAACAGTTGCGCGATCTTCTCGATCGAATCGTACGCCTCAACGATTTAACGTCACCGGCGAGCGATTCGTACGATGACGACGACGGCGGCGGCGTTCGGCTTTCCGATCGCCGTATCCGCCGAAAGAAGTAAAGAATGAGCAAATTCCCACACCACGCCGCATATCGCGCGATATATAGTAAGAACTTTTCTACTTATACGATGTGTCCCCCCAAAGCATCAGTATCGCATCGTCAGCCGAATACGACGCGTCGGATAAAAAAATCAGAAACGAACGATACTACAGCGCGTGCGAAATGTTCTCGACGCTGACCGATCGACCCGCGCCGAAGGGTTTTTCCCCTCGCGAGACGGATTCGGAGATGAACGACGACTGCAAGATACGAAGGATCGATTTGACGGACGATTATCTTCATCGGGAGTCGCGTTCCAGCTCTCACCCCCCCACCGACATGCCCGTTGACGTGCCTGCGGTGCGCGTCCTAACGACACGTTATCTGCTGACGACGACTGGCTACAAATACTTAGCCTTAGGTATCACGATTAAGTCATCGTGGTATAGTATACCCACGCCTTCGTACGTGGATATCGCCCTGGGAGACAAACAAGGCAGGAAAGTCTCTCTGACGCTCGATATGTGGAAAGGACTGGTCGAGCGCAAACGCGACGTATTATCGTGTATGCGATCCACCCCCGTCGACGGAACCCGCCCCCCTCACCGATAACAATCGGAGACATGACGCTGCGATTCGGAATGATCAACAACCTGCCGATCCTGCGTATTGAGCTACCCAACGCAGCTCGTGTGGCGATGTCGCTCAAAACCGTGCTCACGCTGTACGATTTCCGATTTTGCGTCAATCGCATCCTCTCGGCGTTGAACGCGGCGACTGAGGAAATCGACGCGAAGTATTCGCGCTATCGGAGATAGCTGCCAACGCTATCAAGACGGGCACTTCGGCTAAAAATGCGATACTGAAGAGCGAATTCTTCGATCCTAACAACATCGTCGACTGTGAAATTACCGCGCTCTGTTTCCGATCATAATGTCGCGACGCGTGTCTGCAATATATATTCATACGCGCAAAATAATGTGAGCGCACGTCGACATACGTATAATTTAGTTTTTCACAATAAAAAAATACATATCTCATCTGTGTGTTCTCAACGCGATCCCGCGCTCCCCAGATCCCCGACTCCGCTTGCTCCACAATCGCCGCGATTGCGTCATCCACGATATGGGGCGAAACGACCTTCGAACCGAGGAAAAACATCAACAACGAAGAAAGGTAATCGGGACCCGCGAAAAGAAACGACCTTGACGCATTTTCGTGGAACGTCTCTCGAGGAGCGACCTTGAACAAGTTCGAACGCGTTCAAACGCGTTCAAACGCGTTCGATCTCCTTCGGAAAGGCGCGCGATCTCCGCGCGCGGTCGATAACGTGCGACGCTCATATTTACCCAAGAGATACAGTTAGCGCGCGACGACCGACGCGGGAGGACGCGCGATTTCCGCGCGCGGTCGGTAATACTTCTAACCTCAGGCCGGTCGCGGGGGGTGAGGGGCGCGGGGAATCGGGTGAGGGGGGAGCGCGCTTGACCAATCACCGTCTTGCCTTTCCGTTCTAGAAAAGTAGTACGGAAAGGCCGGTTGGTCAGGCGCGCTCCCCCCCTCACTCCGATTCCCCGCGCCCCTCCCCCCCGCGGCCGGCCCGAGCTCGGAGTACCTGTTACCATACTACTAATATCGATACACATAGTTCTTTGTTGAAAACAGTGCTAAACAGTGCTCTTCGTTCACAAATTCGATGTTATATACGCAAAACAGCTTAGCATCCGTAGCATTTGTAATTCGCAAAATATTACGTGTTACGAAAGATTGTATTAAGTGTCAATCAAACTTTTTTTCAAATTATTCTAATATAGATGCAAATAGTAATCTCGTTCAATGTCCAAGCTCAGAAATATTACAATCATTTACAAGATCCGTACAGATCACTTAGGATTTGCTGCAATCGTGTGCATTTGCTAGGAATGTTATAAAAAACTAACAGAAATGTTAATTGAAAAAGAACCGATGGAATGGGTAAAATGTTCACATCATGCGTCTTTTATAAAACAATGTGTTTGAGATCGCGAGTGCATCGTCGCGTGCATCGGTTTCGTCATATGAAACGGCATAATGCGTTATTGTTATGTATGTAATCTCTTTGTGCTTTTCGTTATAACGGTGGGCTTTTCCAGAAACATTTTTCAATCTATTATTTTCAAGACGTTTCTCGAACGCTGTTTTGATGTTCTTGGGCGATAGAAAGACCCACGTTTATAAGCAATCGTCGGCGTGAAACCAACAAGTGCTAACGGCCGGTAGCAATGTTTCGTCTCGCGTCGACGCGTTGCGGTGACGTAGGCAGCCGATTGCCAATCGCTCGTCACAATCCACGTTTCGCGCATGTCAGGTGCGACTCAATGCGTGGCGGATCCCTTTGCCGCCAATCGCACGTGAAGACCTGAGGTCCCCGTCAACGCTTTAAAACAATTGGTGATTGTCGAGAAAAGCTCGGTTATAAAACAGCTTGCCTCGACGGAGAGGCTCTCTCGCTCGCAGTTCACCCGCAAATTAAAACCGCTTTTGTACAACCGCTTTGAATTTGCTCTTCGCTAACGCGCGTCGCGAACACGCTTTCGCTGCTTTGCATGCCGTACTAGCTTCTGTGCGCGCTTTCAGGGCTTCTTTCCTTTTCTGGGAAACACTGTACTATTGTATATATAAAGACTTTATTTGTAATACACGGATTTTTGTAAACTAATTATGTTTTTTTTTGTGAACTGCTTTTCCTCGTGCATATCCTTCTCAGCGCGCTATCAATCGCGTATCGCGCACTCTCGCACACAATGTTTTGCCAAACATATATTATCACTACAGATACATGCGTTTTGTACAAAAGTAAATAGAATATTATCTGGGAAAGAAAGATATATTGGTAATAATCTTATATTTCGACAAGCGCAACATTATAAATTAAAACATTTTAAATACAGGTAGAATATATTTTTAAAAATAAAATACTATTTTTAAATAAAATAATAAATATCGATTATATAAAATGTATTGCTACACATGTTATTACACCAACACTATACATACATGTTTTTAGCCAGAGTTTGATAGAGAATGAAGTTTGTTTCTTTTGTAGGAGTTTATCAGAAATAATGTTCTTAATTGTCTTATTCAAAAATTGTATACTTATTTCTTCTAACGCTATAAAAATAATATAATTGTTGATACATTAATTCTCAACATGTATTGTATTACTCTAAGCCTGCTTTATTAATACATATTTCATTTTCATAACTTTTTCTCTACTATGTAACAGTCGCGTTTTCTCGCACGGAATTAGCTCGCCGGGCTAGGGTGCGAAAGCATGGAGACACTGGTTGGTTTTACACAAATAAGTATTCTTTATTCTTATCACTTTGTTACAGGTAGATGGAGGGATGTATGTGTGTGTGTGTGTGTGTGTGTGTGTGTGTTTGTGGTGTGGTGTTTATCGCTCCGCTGAGCCGCTGTGTATGTGTGTGAGTGTCGACTTACGGCTAACGCGCGGACGGACGAGTTCGCGGCTTATCGCGGACGGATTCGCGGACAAGTACGGAGGCGCGGGTAGACGCTCGGCTTAATACTAGTGCGGACGAGTTCGCGCGCGCGGAGTAGTGGCGGGCGTAGGGTACAGATATCGAGGACGGTCAGGAGCTCAGTCGGGATCAGGATCAGGACAGGACTGGGTGACTCGAGTCTGTTCGAGTCCCCTAATTATACCCCGAGCGGTGTAAGTGGGGGCTGCCTCACCGCTCGGGCACGGAAGCACGTGCGGCGTGAACGCCTAGCACGTGTCGGGTGGCCGTCAGGGCCGTAACTGTAGTGATGAACGCGACGTATCGTCACATCACCCCCCCCCCCCGTTTAGAGAAAATATACAGATATATATTTACACAGATATAGATTTACTCATTTATTCTTTCTTACATACGCTAACGGCGTTGGCACGATTTCAAGTTGCCCCGTGGATCGAAACGCAGGATCCACAGAGTTCCGCTAACGCGGGCTCGGAATTTGCGGTTGCGGTGTGACCGGAACAACGAATGGAATTAAAATCTAAAATAGCCACTTACTACTTGGGCTGTGTTTACGGTCGCCACTGTATTTTTAGGCATCAATACAGAAAGCCTTGATAACTGCGTAGCCCCGTCCTTCCTTCTCAGCAATATGGCTGTCGTTTCTACGTCGCGGGCGCGTTCAAGGCCGTCGGCCACGCCCTTTGTTAGCGAAGCGTATATACGGAATATCGGATAGGATGTTCACTGGGGTCGCGAATCAATACTGCTTTGTTTATTATAAACAAATAACAATTTATTAAATAATATCGTACAGCAATCTCGCGCGCGCGTGTTCGCTCGATCGCGTGTGAATACGTCGAGTTTTCTCGAAACGCCGCTATCTATGTACGGATCGTAATGATCTAAATAAGCGCAATAGGAATTTCCCGTATCACGCCTCACTGTCTCTACGAATGTATAAATCACGCTACTGACGCTAGCGGATAACGGGATAAGACCGCCTTTTTCGATTTGTATGACGAACGCAACCGATGTCGTGTTAAGTCTCGAAAGTTCGCGACGGACTGTCCGGGAGGACGGGTCGCGTTCTCCCACCTAAGAC
>NW_027249684.1:0-96799 GCF_030848795.1 Temnothorax nylanderi | reverse complement strand
ATATAATATAATAAAAATCAAATAAAATATAATTAAATTAAATTAGATGAATAAAATTTTACTTGTATAAAAATATTATACGAAATCTATGTAATTTACAAAATTAAAGTGACAAAATTTGTTTCAATATCTATAATATAATAGTACTTACTTGACATAATTAATACGTGTCTTCAGATATGCACATCACAATCTAACCAATATTATCTATTTCTACTGTTACAAGAACTCATGTAACACAGAGAAGATCTAATACATTCACTGATTACATATACACAGACGCTACGAAAATTGGCTCTATTTAATTACTACAATCTGAGAATACGTTCGTTTTGGGGGAAGATCAAAGTCGTTCTAGCTTGAGCGATCTAAACTCGAAACAAGCTATGCTCAGAACATTCTTTGTTTTTTCTCTACTACCAAACGCAGTTTAAAATGGAATAAACGTCTTACTCTAAACTACCTTCTTCTTCCAGTTTCGATAAGAATTTTGCGACTCTGTAAACTTGGTTCCACTTGACGTGCCACTTTATCTACTAGGCAGAGCAATTTCTTAATACCGATGAATACACTGAATTATAAAATACATAATGATAAAAATATAATTAATATAATAAACTATATGTTATAAAAATGGGTTTAACGATAATACACGAAATGGCTTTCTTGCATGCAAAGCTTCAAGGAAAAGGTAAGTTTTTAAAATTCTTATTAACAATTTTATTCAGACAATATACGTGATATCACAATATATGTGATAATATACCCTTATAGAAATTTAATACTGTAAGTGATTTTTTGGCTAGTAATTAATCACTTAAAAGCACTATTAAAAGCACTGTTAAGAGTGCTTTTAATAGTGCTTTTAAATGATTAATCACTAGCCAAAAAATCACTTACAGTAGGGGAGACCGGGGCAATTCGTGACAATACGAAAAATTTCCCGCGCGGATAACTTCTATGCATTTGCTGGTAGAAACCTGTATTACAGACCATAGATGGGTCTAATGGTCCTCTATATTAGAACAAAATTCGGTGTGCGTATCTACAATGTTTCGTTGTCAGTGGCGGAAAAAGTGTTTACCTCGTGTAAAAGTAAATTTTTGAATCCACGGATATTTTGTGTTCAATACGAAGCAATTGCTTCCAGATTTGAAACGGTAAGTTTTACTTGTTCACCTGGCATTTACACACACATGTGTAACGCAGGTTGCATGCATTTATTTCTTGTCTGGGTTTTTCGGACCACGAAAGATAAAAAATGACGCTGGGGCATTTCGTGACATGACCGCCTGGGGTAATTCGTGACACATTGCGTGAACAATCCTGGGAAAACGATGACGATATATGACATCCCTTCGATCGTCACCGATTCTTTGCCTTTAGCCACAACAAGTACAAACATCAGGGCCGGATTCAAAGCAGCAGGAATCTTTCCTTTCAATCCTGACGTTTTTGGTGAAATCGATTTTTTACCCGGTCAAGTCACTGATCGAGGATGGAATGGAGATGACCAACCACAGCCAGGTACCTCAACTGAAAATGATGTGTCAAGGGCCTCAAACAATCCCTTCGATCGTTTCCAAAAGCGGGCAAAAGGAAAGTCACGACAAGAGGACGAAAACGAAAGAGAAGTGCAATTTTGACTGACGCTAATGAACTCGATGCACTTGTTGACGAAAATGACGAAAGAGTACAAAATAAAAAAAAGAATATAAGGATCAAGCTCCCCAAGAAACAGCCAGCTTGCAGAGGACGTGGACGCCCGAGAAAGGTCGTTACTCGCAGTTCGGAAGACGACGAAAGCGAAGCCTAACGATTTTTTGCCCTTCCTATTCCATTTAATGTACAATTTGATTAATAAAAACCTTTTTTGAGTGAGTAAGTGTACGTTTTGATATAAATCATGAAAATAGGACGAATTCGGACATTGAAACCCGTTGAAAGAAGAATTGTCACGAATTGCCCCGTGCCTTGTCACGATTTACCCCGGTATTGGGGCAATTCGTGACACGAGACAGAGTGAGGCATTTCGTGTTCTACTTTAAAAGTAATGTGATGAAAAGACACAAATAAATATTTTTGAAAACTAGAAGGTTGCACGATGAAAAAACCGGCTAAAACGTATTTTTATCTCAAATACTTATCTCAGAAAAAATTCAAAACCAAAAAATGTCACGATTTGCCCCGGTCTCCCCTATTAAATTTCTATAAGGGTAATATCTGCAGGCGTATATGATACGTAGGGCAAATACTTTGTTATAGACATATTTGTTATAGATATAGATATAGATATGGAGTCGAGCGTGGCTTAGCAGCCAGCGCACCGGTAGGGCAAATACTTTGTTATAGATATTTGTTATATATCTGCAGGCGTATATGACACGTAGGGCAAATACTTTGTTATAGATATTTGTTATATATCTATAACAAAGTATTTGCCCTATACGCCTGCAGATAATATATTATCACATATATTGTGATATCACGTATATTGTCTGAATAAAATTGTCAATAAGAATTTTAAAAACTTACCTTTTTCCTTAAAGCTTTGCATGCAAGAAAGCCATTTCGTGTTTTGAGAAGAGATCAACTTCTTCCAACACGTTTCACAGATAATCAGGGGTTGACAAATTATAGCATGACGGATGGTATTAAATGCTGGAGGTAAATCTACATCATCTAAAACTTGTCTGCAAAAAGAAATATATTATTAAGAATATATGTGTGTATATGTTTTTTAATTTTATTTCCTGAAAAAAAAAAGTTCTAATTTTACCTGCAACTAGAAGGGCACAGAATCAACAATTTGCGACCTGAGGGCGGCGATTTCTTCAATAATACGTCTAAAAGTGCTCGTATAATTCCATTGACGACTTGCGTGAAGCTGATCATTTCAATGCAACGTCCCATTATCTGAAGAATATATATACAGATAACATAATACATATTAATTAATACTACCTTTATAAAATACTTATAATAATTATAATAATTTATATTAATTTATAAAAATTTATAATAATTTATAACAATTTATAATAATTTGCAATAATTTCTAATATTTCTAATTTATTAAATTTCTAATTTTATATTGTTGGAATATACTAGGTAGATTTTCTATAATTTCTCTCTTTTACACTTGTATTAAATTTACTTTTACCTATTTACTTCCTTATGTATGCCCAGCAAACACCAAATCTAATTGATATATAACCTGGGGAGTAACAAATTATATAACAGGTGTTATACTGGAGTAGCATAACAGTTATATAACTTTACATTATTACTATAATATAACTAGGTTATAAAACTATTATGTTGCTCCGTTATTTATATGTTATAATAAATGCACATTAATACAACTGTTATATATGCGTGTTATACAACAACGGTTGCGTTGATATTATATAATATTATATAACATAATTTCAATTACCGCCGGAATTATATAGGGGAGACCGGGGCTAAAAGGTCAACGGGGTTGAAGTGTCAAATCAAATATCTCGGAACCTGTATATTGTGCGAACTCGCTATTAACATTGTAAACGCTGCTTATGGTACCCATGTGACCAACGGAGTTTTCGGCAGGTTACCTGCCGTGTTATGATTTTACGAGGGCAAACGTGTTTTCGGAAGGTGAAAGTGAAAATTTTCTTGCCGTGGAAATATTGTAATATCTGCAATAATATTTGCTCTCCAAATCTCGCGGTACGTGATTATAAAGAGTAATGCATGCTGAACACGAATCCAGTGTAGTTTTTTCATTATCGTTGATGTCTAATATTTCGTGGGCGATCAAACCTGAAACTTGTGTTTGGGGCTAATCAGTCAGTAAGCACCCGGGGCTGGTCAGTCACTGTGGCGCGCCGGGCGCACGACTTCAGCTCACGGCGAATTCGCCAATTTCAGGTTAGGTTTCCCTTGAGCGTGATTCTGTCTTCCCTTGCACGTGCGTCAGTTTGTATAGGAGGGAAATAGTACGCACGTATCGTCGCAAAACGGGTGTTTTGACCGACCGAAAAGATGGCGGACCGTTGTTTTTGAGATCGCTCGCGCTCACGGCACGTCGGCGAGGTACGGCGAGGCACGGCACGGCTCTGAGATCCCGCGATTTCCGCGCGAGAGTTGACATGCCGCGCGCGCGGTAGATCGTCGTTGTTGGTCGTTGTGTCAGTGACAGTCGCGCGTGCGACCGCATCGTCCAGCGTTCGCCGCATCGTCTCGGCGTCATTGTCGCCGGCGTTGTAGTGGTGGTGGTGTCGGTGGTGGTCATCGTCGTCGTCGTCGTCGTCGTCGTGGTGGTCATCGTCGTCGTCGTCGTCGTCGTCGTCATCGTCGTCGTCGTGGTGGTCGTGGCCGTCGTCGTCGTGGTGGTCGTGGCCGTCGTCGTCGTCGTCGTCGTCGTCGGCGCGTCGAGGAATCGGCGCGAGGACGCCGTCGAGTCGGTAAAATGGTCGCGCTCCACCGCGAGCTTTTCTAACCCCCCTGTCGCTATTTATCGCTCCCCCGCGAGAAACGCGGCTTGGTTAGGTTGCTCGAGGGTCCGCGCTGATCCTATGGCACCGGAACTCCGTCACGCGTGTTCCCCGTGGTTGCCCGCGTTGACAATATGACGTGCCGTTGGGGAGTTTACGATTTGGTTAACCTCTGTATTCACGTGCCTAAATTGTTTTATGGAATAGGTCTAGGTAAAACAATTATTTTTTAATGTTTCGCATAAAAATTTTAAATAAATTTTATATTTTTCTCTTAAAAAACAATTATTAAAATGTATCCTATCATTTTTCAGGATTAACTGTACGTATATGTATTGAAAATGCAGTGTGACTGATCAGCCCCGGGGGGGGGGTGACGCTTAAACCCCGGCATTTTTGAGATTTCAATTTTTGCACCGTTGTCGTTTTTGCTCTATACCGGTTAAACAAAGCGACGTAGATAAAAATTTCCTTAATAAATTTTGTAGCTAAAGGTTCACTCTTTACAGTGGTATACCACATTTAACTTCAATTATTTATTTTGTTGTTAAAAATCGGCTCCGAAAAAAAACTGACCTTTTAGCCCCGGTCTCCCCTAACCTCGATAGCATGCGCCATAGCGGCGCACGCAAGTTCGCAGTCTCTCGCCGCTTTCTGCTAGTGCCATCGTGCCACGATCGTGACAATAATACATTAGAAGACCGCGCCCGTCCGTGGGAAATCGTGAACCGCGTTCGCGGGTGTCTCGTGTGCGCGACGGCCCGTCGCTCGTGAAAGGACGCGACGCCGGCGAGAGACGGTCGAGGACGTGCCTTTGATTCGCCCTCATACGAGAGATAGCTTGATCAAGCTATTATAGGTTAGAACACGTTGTGCACATTAGGAGGTATTTTCCGTTTCACCCACGATGCGCATAATGCATTATTTATCCTTGTTATTCATCGAGTGTTAATAAACAATTGGATAAATGATGCATTATGCGCATCATGCGTGAAACGGAAAATACCCTAAGGGTCGGTCTACAATCAGTCGTACAGTCGTATGTCGGAGGGTATTTTCCGTTTCACGCACGATGCGCATAATGCATCATTTATCATTGTTTATTAACACTCGATGAATAACAAGGATACATTATGCATTATGCGCATCGTGCGTGAAACGGAAAATATCCTCCGAATACGACTGATTGTAGACCGGCCCTAAGTCTCTTTCCGCTTCCGCAGCTTCCGCTAGTGCCATCGTGCCTCGTTCTTATCGCGACGATATTCATTTGGAAGACCGCGTCCGTCCGTGGGAGATCGTAATCGTGAACCGCGTTCGCGGGTGTCTCGTGCGTGCGACGGCCCGGCGCTCGTGAAAGGACTCGACGCCTGCGAGAGACGGTCGAGGACGGAGGACGTGGCTTTGATTCGCCCTCGTACGAGAGCTAGATAACTTGAAGGTATGTATTACCTATATTATAGGTTAGAACACGTTGTGCACATATTTAATATAGAGGTACTTTCCGTTTCACGCACGATGCGCATAATGCATCATTTATCCTTGTTATTCATCGAGTGTTAATAAACAAGGATAAATGATGCATTATGCGCATCGTGCGTGAAACGGAAAGTACCCTAAGAATCGGTTTCTGTAATCTTATTTCGGAGCGAGATATTTCGTTATCCGATTGATTCTGTACATTTGGTGTTGTAATTTCGTCACGTTTTCGTTGGTAGATAATTTACGAGTTTATTGTTTGTCGAAAGTAACAATATTTGTTGAAATGTTAAGTAGAATTTATATCGTTGTGCTGGAAACAAAGTAAAAGCTTTGCAGAGTTTTGTATTTTAATTTTTAAACCAAAGAGTTCAAAAGCGTTAGATGCAATTTTATTATTTTTATGAATTATATAGTTTTAGTACATGGAATATCTATTTATTAATATCTATCATTGTAATATCTATTTATATTGCTCATATTTTTATTTTTGTTTTAAGGACATATTACCTCGCACCATTCGACGCTCACAGAGTCCGAATTTGATAATATTGCGGCTGAATGGATCCGCTTCGCAAAACAGCGTAAAACAAGAGAAGAAAAAGAGAAGGACAAGGAGAACAAAACTTAAGAAAATACATCATACGTATTTAAGGAGGTTCTACAGGTACTCTCTAGTCAGTTGAGAGATGAAGAGAAAATCTTCAAATTCATCAATTCTAAGTATTCATAAAATATTTCGTGAATTTTGATGACGTTAGAGCCTATATCATACCCATATTAGTCGAAGCGAGGAATAATTAAAAATATCGTGTAAGTGCTCCTTTGACTCCGGCGGCTTATACATGCGAGAAAATGTGGTAACGTCGCGAACTTGAGTCTCGCTGTTCTGCTCATATGACCGTGGTTATTTCACATAATTCTAGAGCGAGTACTCCTCCGTAAGCGCTCGTAAAGGTTAGGTGCTTAAGTTTGAGGTGCTGTCATACTGTGGTGCTGTACTGGCTGTACACTTTTCGCGCGGGTGCAGTCGCTGCGACGTTGCCAAATCTCCCTTGTTATTCGAAGCACGCTACGTGAACTGTGATATGGCCTGTTTCAATAGCCAATATCATAAAATTTTACGCGATAACCCTTGTTTTTCTCGATATTTCTGAAAAGCTTAGATTAAGATCTATAAGAGCTCCGTTTCTCGAATCTCTGGTAGGTCGCCTTCATATAAATAATATCTCGTTTCCTGTCTCCAGGAACCCCTCTGCCATAAGAGCTCATGTTAAAAACTGTAATTTCAAATTCATTTTTGCAAATTTTTACACGATAATCGATGCTAAATTTTTCGAGCACTTTTCTCGCATCTCAATTTATACGTCCATGAAGTTTTTTCCAATTTTTTAGATACATCCATTATCTGTAGAACCTCCTTAAAGGTTTATTTTAATTTTAAGGCTTAAAAAATTTGCAATAATATTTTGTTATGGCTCATTGTACTATTTTATAACCTCTGAAATTTTAATCACTTAATTGTCAACGCTTAAAAGCTATTTTTCTAGTTTATTCAACCGCAAGTGAGAAATGTTATTTTTCATTTTTTAGAGAAATGGATATGTTTCCATTATCTTTCGTACTTATAGCTTAATAATCTTTTTTAATTTGTTTGCAATCACAATGTGCTCATTTATCAGACATTAGATGGAGATGTACTTATATGGAGGACTTAGGTTAGTGCGGAATATTTCTACAAGGAGATAGTGCCAGCACTCCTGGTTTAGACCAGTGGGTGCTGGGACTGTCCTCTGTCGAGGACAGAGTCCGCATTGGTCGATGTCCTTGATCCAGCTTTGACCAGTGGGTGCTGGCACTGTCCTCTGGCGAGGACAGAGTCCGCATTGGTCGATGTCCTTGATCGAGCTTTGACCAGTGGGTGCTGGAACTGCCCCTTTTAGGAATAGAGTCCGCACTAGCCTATAAATCTTCCAGAGGAAACATGAATACATCTCCTTTTGATGTCCACTAGACAAGCATGCTCGTAAAATGATTCAGAAAAGAGATTATTAAACTATAGGTATAAGTCCGACAGATAAACGCGTTATGATAAAGTAAAAGGCTAGTATAAGTTATATATTATAAGTTAATTATAAGGATCAATATTAATTGTCATACAACTCTGAAATTTGAATCACTTGTCAGTGCTTAAAATGTCTTATGTTCATTAAACCGCTAGTAAAATTTTTTCTTTTTTACGAACGCAATTTGATTGTCTTTTTACACAGTTGTGATTGAAAATCAGAGATTGTACAATTGACTAGTTTTACATAATTATTTTCTATAGAGAATTGACTGGTGGACTCCACAACAAAAACAGATTCATGTCTGATGCTTATAATAATATATATATTATATATACATATGTGCAAGTACAGCCTATATTTAATTATATATACAACAACAGTAGATATATTTAAATTGAAGAATGTGGAAGCCACCAGCCAATATGAAATTTAGATTTTGGAATATATCGCATATATTCCATAGAATAGGGGAGACCGGGGCCTAACCGTCAGTTTTTTTGGTGCCGATTTTTAACAAGAAAATAAATAATTTTAGTTAAATGTGGTATACCACTGTAAAGAGTGAACCTTTAGCTACAAAATTTATATAGGAAATTTTTATCTATGTTGCTTTGTTTAACCGGTATAGAGCAAAAACGACAACGGTGGAAAAATTGAAATCTCAAAATGCCGGGGTTGAACCGCCACCCCCCCCGGGGCTAATCCGCCACACTGAATTTTCAATACATATACGTACATCTAATCCTGAAAAATGATAGGATACATTTTAATAATTGTTTTTTAAGAGAAAAATATAAAAATTTATTAAAAAATAATTGTTTTACCTATTCCATAAAACATTTTAGGCACGTGAATACAGATCCTGACAAGCGCACGCATGTGTTGTGTGCCCTACGCTCGCACGCAATGCACTGTTTCCCATATGCTCTGTTTATTGTCAACTTCTTTGAGCACACGCAGCACGTATTATCCAAGTCTTCGTCAGAATCCGACCGCTGCTGCTTCCTTGATTTCGATTTACGCCCACTGCTCGTCGAAGGCTGCGGTTCTGTTTGTGTGGCATTTTTTTATTTTATCTTTTCTCACCGCAAAAACTGCCTTCTTAAGTTGCTCCTTGTCGACGGGAATCGACGGCGTCCTCGCGCCGATTCCTCGACGCGCCGACGACGACGCGTCGTCGGAATCGCTCCGTCAGGACCCAGGAATTCTGTGATTTACGTCGCTTTGTACGGAGCAACGACGACGACGACGACGACGACGGCCACGACCACCACCACCACCACGACGACGACGACGACGACGACGACGACGATGACCACCACCGACACCACCACCACTACAACGGCGGCGACAATGACGCCGAGACGATCACTGACACAACGACCAACAACGACGATTTACCGCGGCCGGGAGTTGGGACGATCTACCGCGCGCGCGGCATGTCAACTCTCGCGCGGAAATCGCGGGATCTCAGAGCTGTGCCGTGCCTCGCCGTACCTCGCCGACGCCGCGACGTGCTGTGAGCGCGAGCGATCTCGAAAACAACGGTCCGCCATCTTTTCGGTCGGCCAAAACACCCGTTTTGCGACGATACGTGCGTACCATTTCCCTCCTATACAAACTGACGCACGTGCAAGGGAAGACAGAATCACGCTCGAGGGAAACCTAACCTGAAATCGCCGTGAGCCGAAGTCGTGCGCCCGGCGCGCCACAGTGACGAAACTGACGGATAAACCCCGGGTGCTTACTGACGGATAAGCCCCAAGCACAAGTTTCAGGTTTGATCGCCCACGAAATATTAGACATCAACGATAATGAAAAAACTACACTGGATTCGTGTTCAGCATGCATTACTCTTTATAATCACGTACTTTGAGATTTGGAGAGCAAATATTATTGCAGATATTACAAAATTTCCACGCGCAGAAAATTTCATTTTCATCTTCCGAAAACACGTTTGCCCTCGTAAAAATCATAACACGGCAGATAACCTGCCGAAACTCCGTTGGTCACATGGGTACCATAAGCAGCGTTTACAATGTTAATAGCGAGTTCGCACAATATACAGGTTCCTAGATATTTGATTTGACGGTTCAACCCCGGCGACGGTTAGGCCCCGGTCTCCCTTATACCAAAGATTTTATGTGAGGAATCCTTGAATGATCCTTGACTGGATCAATATGTATTGTGATAAAAAGCTGTTTATTAACCAAAAATGTTCATTAACTAAATAAGAAAAATGTTATTATATATTAATATAATATATATAGAAAAATATAATATATATTTTCTACATGTTTGGAGTGCAAAATATATCTAATAAAATGATTATTCAATATATATTTATATTTGTCCCTTTCCTACGCAAAACCATGTATGTCTTTTGCACATACTAATTCCAGAAAAGGTTTTTAAATTAATTTCAAGCAAAAGCAAATAAAACAGTTTGTTTTCGCTTAGAATTAATTTAAAAACCTTTTCTGGAATTAGTATGTACAAAAGGCAAATTATAAATTAATTAACATACAATAAAATGTACGATAACAGTTACACTGCAGTTTTATAACAAAAATGCTTTAAAGTATATTACTGCTATATAAATGTTATATAACATCGCTATATTTATATTATATAACTGCAATAATCCATATATGCAAAATTACAACTAACGTCTGCATAACTGTTACGATCGTGTTATATAGCGTGTTACATTTCGTTATATACTGGCAATATAATCGTTATATATTTGTGTTTGCTGGGTGTATTAATTATTATCTTACCTTTCTTGCTAGCTGCTATTCTTTCTTATTTGACACCTCGTATACATGATCTGTATGCTCTAATAATGCGTCGCTGCGCAAGTCTGACAGCAGGGGCTATCATCGCTCACAGGTTAGAGTGCGTTCCAAAACCTCTCACGAAAACTCGGACAACCTTTCTGTCCGCGACTGTACGATGAGGTGCACCAAGAGGTGGTCCCAATGGTGAACCGGCGCGCCCAGTGATTGCAGGGCATTAAGCGCCTCCGCAGTGGTGTTGAGGATAGTATTGAGTTCGCGTGCTGATCGGGTAGCCATGGGTCTGATGCCGAACAGCCGGTCTACCTGCGATGAAATCAGGAGACGCTTGTTCTCGAACCGCTCGACGAGTAAGTCCCAGGCCGATGCAAACGAGTCCTCCGCGACAGGCAGATTAGATATGAGCTGCGCAGCCTCACCCGTGAGGCTGGTCCGAAGGTAATGCATTTTCTCCACGTTAGATATGTCAGGGTTTCTGCCGACCAGAGAGGAGAAGAGATCGTGGAACGGTCTCCACGCCGAGAAGTCTCCGGCGAACTGAGGGAGGGTGATCTCAGGGAGGTGGCTGCGTGCCGTCGTCTGACCGGTGAGAGATAGGTTTGCCAAATGTGATCCCGAAAGGGGGTTCGCTCGATCCTTCTCGTCGATGAGGTGTGAGAGAGTAGCCTTGACCTCGGCGTAGTATTGCAAACACCGGTCATACACACCGTCCTTGAAATAATCTAGCTCCAGCAGTGAGTCCACCTTCAAATCCGAGAATCGCTCGTGCTGCTGGTCGAACTTCTCCCAGTAGTTGTCAACCAGAGATAGCTTAACCTTCAGTGAGGCGAGGGGGAGCAAGAGGAACGCCGAGTCTTGGGCTTCGAGCGCCACCGACTTAATATACGTGAAGCGGTTCATTTGCAATGATATTTTGGTCGCGACGGGAGACATGGTTAAGTACCGACAGTGGTGGCGCAGCGAAAGAGATAACCCCAATTTAGCCGATCGACGGTTCTGAGATGCGGGTTCCGTCGAGCTGGGCCGCGCGCGCAACCAATTCCGGGGGGCCGCCGGAGTGTCACTACGAGCTGTACCGGTCTCCGAGAGCCGCGCGTGTGCTAAGCGTCCGACGGGTGGAGCGAACGGGAGCGAGCACTGTTCCGGATCCGCGAACTGAGAACTGGAGATGATCCGAACTGAATGTGTTGCCGGGAGAAACAGGCCGGTCGATATGTCAATAGTTCGATTGCACCGGAGCGGCCGAGCACGCGTCGCGAAGATGGAGAGCACGTGACAGGGGGGTGCACTCGCGAGCGCGCTTTCGCGCGGCCACGCGTCGCGCGTGAGCTGAGCACTGATCCGACGACGATGAAGAGAATCCCGACCACCGCACGGTCAACGAGGTTATGCCCGAGATTGTCCGGTCGTACGAGCGATACCGAGCCGCGAGGGTGAGAGAGAGAGAGAGAGAGTCACGCCGCGCCGCAAGGCGGCGGAGCGGATGGTCGATGATATCCGCCGGCCGTTCGATCCCGAATGCCGCACTGTCCACGATCTCTCGCCGGCGTCGCGTCCTTTCACGAGCGACGGACCGTCGCGCACACGAGACACCCGCGAACGCGGTTCACGATTTCCCACGGACGGGCGCGGTCTTCTAAATCTATCGTCACGATCGTGGCACGATGGCACTAGCAGAAGCGGGAGAGACCGCGAACTTGCGTGCGCCGCTATGGCGCATGCTATCGAGGTTATATAATTCCGGCGGTAATTGAAACTATGTTATAAAATATTTATATAATATCAACGCAACCGTTGTTCTATAACACACATATATTACAGTTGTATTAATGTGCATTTATTATAACATATAAATAACGGAGCAACATAATAGCTTTATAACCTAGTTATATTATAATAATAAAGTAAAGTTATGCTACTCCAGTATAACACCTGTTATATAATCTGTTACTCCCAGAGTAACTGTTATATAATCTGTTATATATCAATTATATTTGGTGTTTGCTGGGATGTCACTAATGTGACATAATTACCTTGTTATGACAGATGTCATATATTTTGATACTCATAAATTTCATAATTTTAATAATTAAATGCTCTTCCAAACGAGCTAATACTATAATGTAATAATGTTTAGATATGGTTTTGTTACGATAGAAATAACGACACATATAGATGATAAGACTTATTTCATAACTATAATGTGCGATAATAACCATTACGTAATTACGATAAGACTGCTAGAGCACGATAGCTCACAAGAGTGACCTAGTCAAGAAGGGTTATACTTTTATTTTATATGACGTATAAAGTCGAAATTAAATATTTTAATTTTATTTAGCCAAAAGGGATATTTCAAAATGAAATAGGCTAATAGCGTGAAGCAACATCAGTTTTGATATTTTATGAATGGATTCATATTGTGTGAGTTGAGACGAGTCCAAATATGCTCTATGTACAGTAACTTTGTCATTGAATCGATTTAAAGTGTAATCAGCTGATCGATAGAAAGAATGATAGATTCACAGATTTTATGATAGATCTTAGTTACTTGTGATTACCAGACATCAAATATATGTCAATTATCGATTTTACATCGATATTTACAAAATTGACACTTTTGAGTAAAGATCTTTAGTTTGGGTAATTTCGATTGAAAAAGGGTATGGACACTTTAAGATCGTCTCATAGAACAAGCCTATATGGTTTATTCGAAAGAAATCGCCATACTTTAAGTTTTGACACTTTTATGCCTACTTTGCCCATAATGATGCGATTTTATTAAATAAGGTCTCAAACGATTTGTTAGGTCCTAAGGAGGCCGTCTATGTAGTTTATTTGTGAATTTTAACTTTATTTAAAGATTTCACCCCTCGGGGGCAACTTCGCCATGTATGGTGCGATTTTGATTTTTAAGGGCTTAAATGGTTTGTCTAGTCCTAGAGAGACTGCCCATATAGTTTAATTTCAATATTTTTCAATTTTACGAGTTCTCACCTGTTCAGGTGTACTTTGCCAATTAGCGACCGATTGAGTTGCGAATCGTCTTAAACGATTCTTAATGATCCCTAGAAGTGATCCATGTAATTTAATTTTGAATTTTTCAATTATTTAAAGATTTTCCTAAAAGTGGTGAAAATTGTAATTAAGCCTAATTATGATGATTCGACGATATGTACGTGTTCATAGGGACACATGGAAAGAGAATCTGACGTGACTTATGCAATTTTCACAATAATTCTCAAAATAGCCATTTGGGGTTAAAACTCGTGTTAATTGACTTTTTATTTCATATTCTCGTTCAGAGAAACTAACTAAAGTCACCCATGAGAAAAAAACTTGAATTTTCCCAAAATTACGGATTTTTACTAATTTTCGTGAAATTGTTAATGTTCGGGGGCACGCGTTAGCGCGGGATGGCGCGAGGTAAAGACAACCACAAGAGAAGACACAGCAAGTACAGAGAAAATAGCGTTTATAATGTCAAATATGTACAGTTAACACAGGTTACTTTTAGGCAAGTGCCGTGAGCGCGCACAGAGTTGAGCACGGCGAGAGCAGCGAGAAGCGGTTCAGCAAGCGAGTGCGAAACGGCGGCGGTATAGCAAGGCGGTTTAGAAAAGCGGTGTACTAGCGGTGATCTGCGAGCGAAATCGATTCCGCGGCGCAGCGGCGATCCCTTTATCACCTCCGAGGCGAAACTCCCTCCAGGCTGGGTACCACCAGTTTCGGGAGGGTGATTGGCCATCGGAGCCCTACGTCATAGAACCGACGTCACCGTTTTCACGTGACGCCCCGGCGGGGTCGTTACATGGTTTCAACTGTTTTGTTTATAGCAGGGATCTTTCTTTTGTGAGAGCGTCGTCGTTCGACTTTGTTTATGCGACCGGTCGACCGTGGCTGTGTTGTTGCTAACAATTAGCGAACTTTCGGAAAGTAACGAAAGATCCATGCTATAACGTGCCGCGAGTTATTCCCTTAACGCGAAATTATTTAGGCGATTATTTTATAGAAAGCGTGACATGCGCTGACATGCAACCGAATTATCACGATCTCACACATTCCCGCCCGCCTCGTCATATGGTGACGAAACGAGACGGTGCGCTCGCTGAGGCGATCGCAGTCGCGGCACGAAGTATCGATTAGCGATCGATTACTGATGATCGCAATCCCGGCGCGAGTGCGAGCGGCCATGTTGCGAGGTGCGCGGCTGCGCATTGTCATAACACGCGAGAATCTCGAGCGAGAAACATATTTCGCACGATATGTTTCTATGTATGTTTTTCGGTATATACATGGTGCCGTGAAGTGATGTGACGCGAGTGTGTGTTAAGTTAAGGCGGAAGGCCGAAATCACCGATTAAGTGAAGTGCACGGAGTGCATTGGCGGAAGGCCGACATCACCGATTAAGTGAAGTGCACGGAGTGCATTGGCGGAAGGCCGTCAGAGACAATTACGCGAAGTGACAATAATAACCGACGGACATAAGTAGCGCGAACCGCGAAAACTAACGCAACGGATGGTTTTGTAGCTCACGCATCCGCAACGGTGGTGGTGGAGCCAGCGGCCCCGGGAAGCAGCACAAGTTTGACGAGTGGCCGGACGAATTCGGAGGCGGCCGTGCGGACGGTCACTACGCGGACGACGCCGTCGTCTCCAGGATGCAGCTTGATGATCCTTGCGAGGGGCCATCGATTCGGCGGAGCGATCTCGGACCGCATCAAGCAGAGTGAGCCGACATCCGGGGTGGTCTCAGCAGATAGCCACTTTGGTCGGGAAGCGAGATGCTGGATGCATTCGCGCGACCACCGTTGCCAAAAATGATCGCGCATCTTTTGCACCAGCTGCCATCGAGTTAAGGTGTTGTCCGGCCTCTCTCCCAGTGACGGCTCAGGAGCTGCCAGCAAGGGAGCCCCGATAAGGAAGTGCCCCGGGGTCAGTGCCGTGACGTCGTCTGGGTCATCGGACAAGGCCTGAAGCGGCCGAGAATTCAGACAGGCCTCAACCTGAGCGAGGAAGGTGGCCATTTCCTCGAAGGTGAGGGTCGTTTCGCCGATGACTCGCCTCAGGTGGAACTTGGTGGATTTCACCGCCGCCTCCCAGAGTCCGCCGAAATGCGGTGCGGCTGGTGGATTGAAATGCCACCGGATTCCGTGGGTGGAGACGTCGTGAGCGATGCGCCGGCCGTCGGATGACGACGCGCGTAAGAGGTCCTGCAGTGCCCGGTCAGCCCCGATGAAGTTGGTGCCACAGTCGGAATAGATGTCCGTGCAGAGTCCCCGGCGGGCCGTGAAACGACGGAGGGCGGCCAAGAATGCCTCCGTCGTGTAATCGGAGACTACTTCGAGGTGCACGGCTTTGGAGACGAGGCACACAAAGACGGCGATGAAAGCCTTGTGCGCTCGATGTCCTCGCCCTTTGGTCGTGCGTAGAATCGGGCCGGCATAATCCACGCCGGTCCGCTGGAAGGGCCGCGACGGGATGACCCGGGCCCGTGGAAGGCTGCCCATCGGTGGTTGCGGAGGCGCGGCTCGCCATCGGGTGCAAATTACGCATCGATGCAACAGCTGTTTCACCACGGCTCTGCCTCGTGGAATCCAGTGGCGGAGGCGGAGAGTGCCGAGCGTGAGTTGCACTCCGCCGTGGAGGGTTCGTCGGTGGCAGGACTCCACGAGCAGACGAGTGAGCCAGGAAGACGTTGGAGCGATCAATGGGTGTCGCGCGTTATGTGGAAGCAGTGCGTGCTTGAGTCGCCCTCCGACTCGGAGCACGCCGTTGTCGTCGAGGAAGGGACTCAGCTTGGCGAGTGGACTGCGATGCGACACAGTGCGGCCGTCCCTGACGGCCTTGATCTCCTCCGGGTAGTGAAGTGATTGCACCACCCGTTGCCATCGGAACAGTGCCGTGTCGAGTTCTTCCGGAGTGAGCGTTCTCGCCCGATCGTCCGGACGGGGATCGTCGGTGCGGGAGGTGGTGCGTCGCCATCGCAGACACCACGCCGTGACGCGTAGAAGCCGGTGTAGCGAAGAGAATCGAAGGAGAGTGTCGGGCTCCGTTTCGATCCTCCCGACGGCGGACACGACGGCCTTCCGCTCAGGCATCTCTGCGTCGGGAATCTCGTCGTTCTCGTCGGGCCACCGGGTTCGGTCCTCCCGCAGCCACGCCGGGCCCGTCCACCACAACGGATGGCCGATCAGTTCGCCGGGCGCAATCCCTCGGGAAGCGCAGTCGGCCGGGTTGTCGCGTCCGGGAACGTGCCGCCACCGAGCCTCGGGAAGAGTCCGCTGAATGAGCGATACCCGGTTGGCCACGAACGTCTTCCAACGGGATGCGTGGCCCTTGATCCAGTGAAGTGTCACTCGGGCGTCGGACCAGAGGAAGATCGGTGCTGCGGGCAAGTGTAAAGTGTCGCGAGCGTGTCGCGTTAATTTAGTGAGCAGTGCGGCCGCGGACAATTCGAGTCGAGCGAGGGACACCTGCTGAATCGGGGCAACCTTGCTCTTGGCCAAGAGCAAGTGCAGCGTGGTGGAGCCGCCTCTCGTGACGCGGAGGTAGACGGCAGCGGCGTAACCTCGCTCGGAAGCGTCGGCGAAGCCATGGATCTCGACCTGAGACTCCGTAGCTCCGCAGTTGAGCCAGCGGCTCACGCGAAGACCCTCGAGAAGCGGGAGCTCCCCCAGGAAGCGCGCCCAAAGTTGAGCGTCCGCCGATGGAAGGGGGGAGTCCCATTCCAGTCGCTTCAACCAAGCGGACTGGATAAAAATCTTGGCTCTGATCACGACGGGGGTGAGCCATCCGAGCGGATCAAACAATCGCGCGGTCTCCGAGAGGACACGCCTCTTCGTGAATTCGGTGATCGCGCGCGTACGAATCGCGACGGAAAATTCGTCGTCCGTTGGGTGCCATCGGAGGCCGAGAGTGGAGTGAGTGTCGTTCTCCCACACGTGCAGTGCGCGTTGAAGGCGATGTTCCCGCGGGATGCCGACGAGAATGTCCTCGGAGTTCGCGGCCCACTTACGTAACGGAAACCCGCCCGCCGTGCAGAGCTCGCGTAGTTCGGTTTGCACCGCGATCGCGTCGTCGATTGTGTCCTCTCCGGTTACGACATCGTCCACGTATCTGTCCTCTTCGAGGGCGATCGCGCCGCGCGGATACCGAGACCTTTCGTCCGCGGCGAGTTGCAAGAGCGTTCGAATCGCGACCCACGGCGAACACTTGAGGCCGTACGTGACCGTCGTCAGGCGGAGAACGCGCACGAGCAAGTCGACGGCACTTCTCCACAGGATCCGTTGGTGGTCGCGATCTTCCGGGTGGACCGAGATCTGACGATACATCTTCTCGATGTCGGTGATCATCACGTAGCGGTGCCGACGCCAACGCAAGAGCACGTCAGCGAGTGCCGGCAAGAGGTTAGCGCCTGCGAAGAGGTGGTCGTTCAGCGATTCGCCGGAGCTGGTGCGTTGTGAGCCGTTGAACACCACTCGAAGTTTGGTGGTGGTGCTGGCCTCCTTCAACACTCCGTGGTGCGGCAGGTAGCACGCTCCGCGAGGTAGGTTCTCGTCAGACGGAGCAACGGCTTCCATGTGCCCGAGGTCTTCGTACTCCCGCATGAACGCGTGGTAGAGCTCTCCGAACCGGGGATCTCGGGCGCACTTGCGTTCCATGGCGGTGAGCAGGCGCTCCGCGGGCTTGCGGGTCTCGACGAGATTCTTCGGCGGCGAGGCGAACGGCAGTCGGACGACGTACCGGCCAGAGGGGGTGCGCTCGTGGGTGCGCACAAAGTGTTGCTCGCACTCCTCTTCTTCGGGAGTGAGCGTGACGGAAGCGGGAGGTTCGCTCTCCTGCTCCCAGAAGCGGCGTACCAGCTCGGCCAAGTCACGGTCGGCGGTGCCTTGGAATGAGCTGAGGTGACCAACGAGGGAGGTCGCACCGCAGCCCCCTGACAAGATCCATCCCAGGATGGTCTTCTGAGCTATTGGCGTTTGCGGTTCGCCTCGGCGGAGACCATCCTCCAGGATGGTCGAGCACACTTCAGCGCCCAACAGCAACTCGACGGGGTCGTTGGCGGTGAAGCGCGGATCGGCCAACGGGAGTCCTTGAAGATGAGGCCACGTGGTGCTGCACTTGTTCGTGGAGCCTTGGTAGAGCGAGAGACGCGGAAGCACGAACGCGACGGCGGTGAACGAGTCCCCGGTGGTCCTCGACGTGACGTTCAGTGACACCTTGCCCCGAGTGGACCCCGAGTGTGAGCCGCCGATGCCGAAGATAGACACTCGCGTGCGCGATCGCGGCAGGCGTAGCCGCTGCACCAAGGACTCCGACACGATCGACACTTCGGAGCCCTGGTCTATGAGGGCCCGAACCTCATGGGGATCTCCGTGCCGGTCGGCAATGGTCACGCGCGCGGTCGCGAGGAGAATCGCCTTACGGTCTTCGGTCTTTCCGGCGGCGGAAAGCGCGCTGACTTTCGCGGCAGGTTTCGGCGTGGAAACGTACGCGTCGTGCAACATCGAGTGGTGACGCAAGTTGCATGTGAAGCAGTTTCGCGTAGACTGACACTTCACCACCAGATGATTGCCGAGACAGTTGTAGCAGAGTTTATTGGTCTCGACCACAGTCTTCCTCTCACTGGCTGTCTTGGCCTTGAAGTCGGGGCACCCCATGAGCGAGTGCTTCCCTTTGCATAGCGGGCACTGAGAAGGCTCGGAACGCTTCGCGACGTGGGTTTTCGCGGACCGTGACGGTTCACTCGAGGGTTTGGTAATGTTCTTCGGATTCGCGGCGTTTAACGTGAGAATCCGTTTGGAGATGAAGCTCATCAGCGTATCGTGAGACGGCGGTTCGAAGGAATCTCCCGAGGAGGATTCCCATTCCAGACGCGTTCGCGAGTCGAACAGTTCGATGACGAGGTGGTTGAAAAGGTCCATGCCGTGCGAAGCTATGGGCCTCCCAATGCTCTCTTGAGCATTCACGGCGGACGTGGCGGCGTTATGGACGCGGCTGAGCTTGTCGGCGGTGGCGGCTTTCATCTTCGCCACGGCGGTAAACGTGGCGAAGTTGGAGCGTATCAGCTCCCTCTTGTTCTCGTAATGCTGGCAGAGTAGCGCCCACGCGCGATCGTAATTTTCGCCCGTAATGGTTAACGATCTTATTAATTTTTCAGCCGGCCCTTTGAGACACGAGCGGAGGTAGTGCAGCCGTTCGACTGGCGGAATCGCCGGCTTGTCGCCGATGACCGACCGAAAGAGATCGCGGAAAGATGGCCAGTCCTCGTAGGCGCCCGAAAATTGCGGCAAGTTGATACGTGGCAGCGAGACGCGAGGCGCGTGTTCGCCCCCCTGATCTGACGCCGTGACGGACGCGGAAGCCGACGCGGCCTTGAAGAGCTTCGCCTGTTCGGACAGGATGCTACGCTGGAGCACGTAAGCGCTCTCGGCTTGGTCGAGTAAGTCTAATTTTGCGTACTCACTCTCAGCGTAGCGGTCCTTGTAGCAGGCCCGAACAAGGTCATGCTGGCTCTCGAACTTCGCCCAGTGGTCGTCGAGGAGGCGAATGCGAGTCTCGACGGCAGAGAGGGTGATATTCGCCTGACCCATCTTCTTCAGGTTTTCGACTGCGTTGGAGATGCGTACGAAGAGTTCGTGTTGGCTGTTCAGCATGGCGCTATGGTCAAGACTCATGGTGTCTTCTGTTTTAGGCACTCCCGATCGCGGTTGCCGGCGATGATCCGGCTCGAAGGACCAGAATGTTCGGGGGCACGCGTTAGCGCGGGATGGCGCGAGGTAAAGACAACCACAAGAGAAGACACAGCAAGTACAGAGAAAATAGCGTTTATAATGTCAAATATGTACAGTTAACACAGGTTACTTTTAGGCAAGTGCCGTGAGCGCGCACAGAGTTGAGCACGGCGAGAGCAGCGAGAAGCGGTTCAGCAAGCGAGTGCGAAACGGCGGCGGTATAGCAAGGCGGTTTAGAAAAGCGGTGTACTAGCGGTGATCTGCGAGCGAAATCGATTCCGCGGCGCAGCGGCGATCCCTTTATCACCTCCGAGGCGAAACTCCCTCCAGGCTGGGTACCACCAGTTTCGGGAGGGTGATTGGCCATCGGAGCCCTACGTCATAGAACCGACGTCACCGTTTTCACGTGACGCCCCGGCGGGGTCGTTACATGGTTTCAACTGTTTTGTTTATAGCAGGGATCTTTCTTTTGTGAGAGCGTCGTCGTTCGACTTTGTTTATGCGACCGGTCGACCGTGGCTGTGTTGTTGCTAACAATTAGCGAACTTTCGGAAAGTAACGAAAGATCCATGCTATAACGTGCCGCGAGTTATTCCCTTAACGCGAAATTATTTAGGCGATTATTTTATAGAAAGCGTGACATGCGCTGACATGCAACCGAATTATCACGATCTCACACAGTTAATTATCGAATATTTCTATAATATTGCGATAGATTCTTGTTCAGGGGGATGTAAGAAACCCTCCTATGCTGTTTAAATTCAATTTGAATAATTATTTAAGAAATGCACCTGTCAAGGTCAAAATTCGTAATTAACGTAAATTTATTATTTTATCGATAGATTTAAGTTCTTGGTAGTAAAACAAATTCAACGAACCATCGCTTATTCAATTCGAGCCATTATTAAAGATTTTTATTAATTTTGTGAAATAATTAATTACACAGGCACACAAAAAAAAAGTGGTCTTTACCAAAGACTAGACCCATCATTTCTTATGTATTTTGACGTGCTGAATCCAAATCCGGGGTCAAAATTGACCCCCACCACACCAATTTTTTTTAAATCGCGAAAAACCACCATTGAAAACGGAAAATCCCAATATAAGGTGGGTCAGCGTTAGGTATAAATGTGGCAACCAACTGTAAGACCCAATCTATATGTACTTTGATGTCCTGAATCCGATTCTCGGGCCAGCATTACTGTACCACCCCCCACTTTCTTTTTAATCATGAAAAACCACCCTTTAAGGGGATGCTGGAGCCGCAGACGAACTCGATCAGCGTCGATAAAGAAGTGCTCACCGATTCTTACACATACATACAGAACGCAGGCGAACTCGATCAGCGTCGATAAAGAAGTGCTCACCAATTCTTACACATACCTACAGAGCGCCTGCTCTAGGGCTACCCGTTATACTGATCCGTATGTTTTTGGCTGAATTCGGGGAGACGCGTAACATGTGCATATGAAATTTTCAAACACACTTTTCTCTTATACTAAAGCTCGCAGCTCATTTCTGCAAGCGCAGGATTCTTCTTTATTGTATTTCCGAGTCCGCTGCCAGGTTTTTGTATACGTACACAGTCTAAAACTTTTATGTGCAGCAAATGTTGTCATGAGTCGACCGCAGAATCGAAAATAAAACTGTAATTTTCTAATTTTTTTTCGTTTTTCATACGCAAATGGTGTCTGCGGTATTCGTTATCGTCCATACTTTAATTCTGGACAAAAAATTTTTAATTCGGTGAAATCAATCAAAAGATTAGTGTGTCTGAAAATTTCGCGGTAAAACAGAGCTGTCTCCAGCATCCCCTTAAAACGGAAAATCCCGCTGTAAGGTGGATCAGCGTCAGGTACAAATGTAACAACCGACGTTACGGCCGAGTTGGACGTACCGAGACCTGGTTTTGTGGAGAACAAGGTGAAAGGTTTCATCAAGATATGAAAGAAATGGAGCGTCGCTATCAAGGAAGGTGGGATGTTAATATGATGGCAGATTTTTGTTGGATGCTTAAAAGAGAAACCCAGCTTAAAAGTCGAAAGAGACAAAGAAATCCTCTACATAGATCGTTCGAAGAAAAAAGAGTTCGTTATAAAAGGAGAAAGGAGTAAAAGAAACTCTTTTCCTCTTCAAAACTAAAACTAAGTGATCTCTCGGTAGAAATCAAATAACGGTAGGTATATCTATTTAAAATCGGTCGGGATAGGATGCGAAGGCAGGCGTCCAACTCGGCCCCCAGGGGCAGAGCTGCGGTCCTCCACAAAACCAGGTCTCGGTACGTCCAACTCGGCCGTAACGTCGGTTGTTACATTTGTACCTGACGCTGATCCACCTTACAGCGGAATTTTCCGTTTTAAAGGGTGGTTTTTCATGATTAAAAAGAAAGTGGGGGATGGTACAGTAATGCTGGCCCGAGAATTGGATTCAGGACATCAAAGTACATATAGATTGGGTCTTACAGTTGGTTGCCACATTTATACCTAACGCTGACCCACCTTATATTGGGATTTTCCGTTTTCAATGGTGGTTTTTCGCGATTTAAAAAAAATTGGCGTGGTGGGGGTCAATTTTGACCCCGGATTTGGATTCAGCACGTCAAAATACATAAGAAATGATGGGTCTAGTCTTTGGTACAGACCACTTTTTTTTGTGTGCCTGTGTTATTGATATATATGCGTGTTTTATTGTATGAGATACATTGTATTAAGACAAGAAAGACATTCCTAAAGTCAGAATTGCATTTAGATACGTATATAGATATTCCACTCCTTCTCTCTTGAGCTGTGACGTTGCCAGCGTTGCCGCTAGCACGCGCCGGCTATACCACGATGCCGGGTATCGCGTACGGTGTCTCGCCGAGTGCCAAGTCCAGCCAAGTCTCAAGTTGGCAAATCGACGATGCGCTACGTTACATCAGTTACATTTATAAATATTTATTTAATTATATTTACAATTTTTATATTTATACCTTTTAAATATATGTATATATGTATGTATGTATGTATGTATGTATGTATGTATGTATATATAGATATATAATTTATATATATATAAATTGTAAATACAATGAAATAAATATTTATTAACATAAAAATTAAAATTTGTTAACGTAATATATAGAAATCCCGATTTTTAGATTACTATTTTCATTAATTCAGGAAGGAAAGGATTTTTAGGAGTCAGAGGAACAGCTACGCATAAATAAAATATATTATATATTAATTGTTATTTAATTTAAAAGTAAATTAAAAAAAGTATATGTATTATATAAAAGTTATTTCATTTGGGATAATAGTAAATGTTAATTCCCGAGATTTTTTTTTCTTCTCCAGCTCCGCTTCTGCCTCTTCCTCTACCTCTACCTCTGCCTCTTCCTCTTCCTCTGCCTCTGCCTCTGCCTCTACCTCTCCCTCGCATCGCGGTGTAAACGGCCCGCACCAACGAGCTCAACGTTTCAGGCTGTAACAAAAAGTAAATATTTTAAGTAAAATGCCATATTTTCGTGTATATATACGTAAATAAATTTCATTATTAACACTTTGTCGAACGCCGTCACGTATGCGTCACATGTGATATGTGCGACCGTCAAAGTGTTAACATTATTAATAATAATAAGAAATTATCCCATTATTTTCACACTTACGTTTAATACGATCGGCTCAGTCGCCGTCGGAGCCGTTGCTGTTGTCGGCATCGTCGTCGTGGCCATGGGCATGTCGGTGAAGTTGGCATATCATTTTCCAGCAGATCAATAGGCCAGTCATATTAGACATCGAATCGTCCAATTAATCTTCCCAGGTTGCAACCACCATGAATCGCTTTGATTTGAGGTGCTATAAGTGGGATTTATTTTGCTTCGCAAAATTAACGCGGAATAAAAAGTTATTAACAATATTATGAACAAAAAACCCGATTTTCTTTATTTTTCTCAAATATCTTGAAAACTAAGCAAGATAGGGTAACTAACTATACGTACCTTTTTTGTAGAGCGTAAAATTATCTACAATAATGATCTGAACTACATTGATCGTCAAGTCAGTTGTTTAGCTTGCACGCGCCGTCAAAGTCCGAGACTCGGATCCCAAAAACCCTCGATTTCATCGTTTTTTTAATCTTGCGCCGGTGATTTTTTTCCGTCATTTAAAATGGAATTAAAAATCCCCAAAAAATCACACATCATCTGAGAACTACAAAGAATACTTTTCATGATGCAACCGATTTTTTAGACCCTTTTTCTATAGTTTGTAGCTATGTAAGCAAAAAATTTTGAATTTTTGGAATAGTCTTAGTTTTTTGCTGTTTTCAGGCCTTAGAATTTATTTGAGACGAATTTTATCGTATGCATCTTGTTGTGGACGAAATTTGCAACAAAAAAGGACCATGTATTTTTTTCGTACGACAAACGTTGATTTTTTTATTGACGCGCAAAGTTAAGCGTTATCCGACCTGTGCGCAATATTGGATAACTTTGCGCGTCAATAAAAAAATCAGCGTTTGTCGTACGAAAAAAATACATGGTCCTTTTTTGTTGCAAATTTCGTCCACAACAAGATGCATACGATAAAATTCGTCTCAAATAAATTCTAAGGCCTGAAAACAGCAAAAAACTAAGACTATTCCAAAAATTCAAAATTTTTTGCTTACATAGCTACAAACTATAGAAAAAGGGTCTAAAAAATCGGTTGCATCATGAAAAGTATTCTTTGTAGTTCTCAGATGATGTGTGATTTTTTGGGGATTTTTAATTCCATTTTAAATGACGGAAAAAAATCACCGGCGCAAGATTAAAAAAACGATGAAATCGAGGGTTTTTGGGATCCGAGTCTCGGACTTTGACGGCGCGTGCAAGCTAAACAACTGACTTGACGATCAATGTAGTTCAGATCATTATTGTAGATAATTTTACGCTCTACAAAAAAGGTACGTATAGTTAGTTACCCTATCTTGCTTAGTTTTCAAGATATTTGAGAAAAATAAAGAAAATCGGGTTTTTTGTTCATAATATTGTTAATAACTTTTTATTCCGCGTTAATTTTGCGAAGCAAAATAAATCCCACTTATAGCACCTCAAATCAAAGCGATTCATGGTGGTTGCAACCTGGGAAGATTAATTGGACGATTCGATGTCTAATATGACTGGCCTATTGATCTGCTGGAAAATGATATGCCAACTTCACCGACATGCCCATGGCCACGACGACGATGCCGACAACAGCAACGGCTCCGACGGCGACTGAGCCGATCGTATTAAACGTAAGTGTGAAAATAATGGGATAATTTCTTATTATTATTAATAATGTTAACACTTTGACGGTCGCACATATCACATGTGACGCATACGTGACGGCGTTCGACAAAGTGTTAATAATGAAATTTATTTACGTATATATACACGAAAATATGGCATTTTACTTAAAATATTTACTTTTTGTTACAGCCTGAAACGTTGAGCTCGTTGGTGCGGGCCGTTTACACCGCGATGCGAGGGAGAGGTAGAGGCAGAGGCAGAGGCAGAGGAAGAGGAAGAGGCAGAGGTAGAGGTAGAGGAAGAGGCAGAGGCGGAGCTGGAGAAGAAAAAAAAATCTCGGGAATTAACATTTACTATTATCCCAAATGAAATAACTTTTATATAATACATATACTTTTTTTAATTTACTTTTAAATTAAATAACAATTAATATATAATATATTTTATTTATGCGTAGCTGTTCCTCTGACTCCTAAAAATCCTTTCCTTCCTGAATTAATGAAAATAGTAATCTAAAAATCGGGATTTCTGTATATTACGTTAACAAATTTTAATTTTTATGTTAATAAATATTTATTTCATTGTATTTACAATTTATATATATATAAATTATATATCTATATATACATACATACATACATACATACATACATACATACATATATACATATATTTAAAAGGTATAAATATAAAAATTGTAAATATAATTAAATAAATATTTATAAATGTAACTGATGTAACGTAGCGCATCGTCGATTTGCCAACTTGAGACTTGGCTGGACTTGGCACTCGGCGAGACACCGTACGCGATACCCGGCATCGTGGTATAGCCGGCGCGTGCTAGCGGCAACGCTGGCAACGTCACAGCTCAAGAGAGAAGGAGTGGAATATCTATATACGTATCTAAATGCAATTCTGACTTTAGGAATGTCTTTCTTGTCTTAATACAATGTATCTCATACAATAAAACACGCATATATATCAATAACACAGGCACACAAAAAAAAGTGGTCTGTACCAAAGACTAGACCCATCATTTCTTATGTATTTTGACGTGCTGAATCCAAATCCGGGGTCAAAATTGACCCCCACCACGCCAATTTTTTTTAAATCGCGAAAAACCACCATTGAAAACGGAAAATCCCAATATAAGGTGGGTCAGCGTTAGGTATAAATGTGGCAACCAACTGTAAGACCCAATCTATATGTACTTTGATGTCCTGAATCCAATTCTCGGGCCAGCATTACTGTACCATCCCCCACTTTCTTTTTAATCATGAAAAACCACCCTTTAAAACGGAAAATTCCGCTGTAAGGTGGATCAGCGTCAGGTACAAATGTAACAACCGACGTTACGGCCGAGTTGGACGTACCGAGACCTGGTTTTGTGGAGGACCGCAGCTCTGCCCCCTGGGGGCCGAGTTGGACGCCTGCCTTCGCATCCTATCCCGACCGATTTTAAATAGATATACCTACCGTTATTTGATTTCTACCGAGAGATCACTTAGTTTTAGTTTTGAAGAGGAAAAGAGTTTCTTTTACTCCTTTCTCCTTTTATAACGAACTCTTTTTTCTTCGAACGATCTATGTAGAGGATTTCTTTGTCTCTTTCGACTTTTAAGCTGGGTTTCTCTTTTAAGCATCCAACAAAAATCTGCCATCATATTAACATCCCACCTTCCTTGATAGCGACGCTCCATTTCTTTCATATCTTGATGAAACCTTTCACCTTGTTCTCCACAAAACCAGGTCTCGGTACGTCCAACTCGGCCGTAACGTCGGTTGTTACATTTGTACCTGACGCTGATCCACCTTACAGCGGGATTTTCCGTTTTAAGGGGATGCTGGAGACAGCTCTGTTTTACCGCGAAATTTTCAGACACACTAATCTTTTGATTGATTTCACCGAATTAAAAATTTTTTGTCCAGAATTAAAGTATGGACGATAACGAATACCGCAGACACCATTTGCGTATGAAAAACGAAAAAAAATTAGAAAATTACAGTTTTATTTTCGATTCTGCGGTCGACTCATGACAACATTTGCTGCACATAAAAGTTTTAGACTGTGTACGTATACAAAAACCTGGCAGCGGACTCGGAAATACAATAAAGAAGAATCCTGCGCTTGCAGAAATGAGCTGCGAGCTTTAGTATAAGAGAAAAGTGTGTTTGAAAATTTCATATGCACATGTTACGCGTCTCCCCGAATTCAGCCAAAAACATACGGATCAGTATAACGGGTAGCCCTAGAGCAGGCGCTCTGTAGGTATGTGTAAGAATTGGTGAGCACTTCTTTATCGACGCTGATCGAGTTCGCCTGCGTTCTGTATGTATGTGTAAGAATCGGTGAGCACTTCTTTATCGACGCTGATCGAGTTCGTCTGCGGCTCCAGCATCCCCTTAAAGGGTGGTTTTTCATGATTAAAAAGAAAGTGGGGGGTGGTACAGTAATGCTGGCCCGAGAATCGGATTCAGGACATCAAAGTACATATAGATTGGGTCTTACAGTTGGTTGCCACATTTATACCTAACGCTGACCCACCTTATATTGGGATTTTCCGTTTTCAATGGTGGTTTTTCGCGATTTAAAAAAATTGGTGTGGTGGGGGTCAATTTTGACCCCGGATTTGGATTCAGCACGTCAAAATACATAAGAAATGATGGGTCTAGTCTTTGGTAAAGACCACTTTTTTTTTGTGTGCCTGTGTAATTAATTATTTCACAAAATTAATAAAAATCTTTAATAATGGCTCGAATTGAATAAGCGATGGTTCGTTGAATTTGTTTTACTACCAAGAACTTAAATCTATCGATAAAATAATAAATTTACGTTAATTACGAATTTTGACCTTGACAGGTGCATTTCTTAAATAATTATTCAAATTGAATTTAAACAGCATAGGAGGGTTTCTTACATCCCCCTGAACAAGAATCTATCGCAATATTATAGAAATATTCGATAATTAACAATTTCACGAAAATTAGTAAAAATCCGTAATTTTGGGAAAATTCAAGTTTTTTTCTCATGGGTGACTTTAGTTAGTTTCTCTGAACGAGAATATGAAATAAAAAGTCAATTAACACGAGTTTTAACCCCAAATGGCTATTTTGAGAATTATTGTGAAAATTGCATAAGTCACGTCAGATTCTCTTTCCATGTGTCCCTATGAACACGTACATATCGTCGAATCATCATAATTAGGCTTAATTACAATTTTCACCACTTTTAGGAAAATCTTTAAATAATTGAAAAATTCAAAATTAAATTACATGGATCACTTCTAGGGATCATTAAGAATCGTTTAAGACGATTCGCAACTCAATCGGTCGCTAATTGGCAAAGTACACCTGAACAGGTGAGAACTCGTAAAATTGAAAAATATTGAAATTAAACTATATGGGCAGTCTCTCTAGGACTAGACAAACCATTTAAGCCCTTAAAAATCAAAATCGCACCATACATGGCGAAGTTGCCCCCGAGGGGTGAAATCTTTAAATAAAGTTAAAATTCACAAATAAACTACATAGACGGCCTCCTTAGGACCTAACAAATCGTTTGAGACCTTATTTAATAAAATCGCATCATTATGGCAAAGTAGGCATAAAAGTGTCAAAACTTAAAGTATGGCGATTTCTTTCGAATAAACCATATAGGCTTGTTCTATGAGACGATCTTAAAGTGTCCATACCCTTTTTCAATCGAAATTACCCAAACTAAAGATCTTTACTCAAAAGTGTCAATTTTGTAAATATCGATGTAAAATCGATAATTGACATATATTTGATGTCTGGTAATCACAAGTAACTAAGATCTATCATAAAATCTGTGAATCTATCATTCTTTCTATCGATCAGCTGATTACACTTTAAATCGATTCAATGACAAAGTTACTGTACATAGAGCATATTTGGACTCGTCTCAACTCACACAATATGAATCCATTCATAAAATATCAAAACTGATGTTGCTTCACGCTATTAGCCTATTTCATTTTGAAATATCCCTTTTGGCTAAATAAAATTAAAATATTTAATTTCGACTTTATACGTCATATAAAATAAAAGTATAACCCTTCTTGACTAGGTCACTCTTGTGAGCTATCGTGCTCTAGCAGTCTTATCGTAATTACGTAATGGTTATTATCGCACATTATAGTTATGAAATAAGTCTTATCATCTATATGTGTCGTTATTTCTATCGTAACAAAACCATATCTAAACATTATTACATTATAGTATTAGCTCGTTTGGAAGAGCATTTAATTATTAAAATTATGAAATTTATGAGTATCAAAATATATGACATCTGTCATAACAAGGTAATTATGTCACATTAGTGACATCCCAGCAAACACCAAATATAATTGATATATAACAGATTATATAACAGTTACTCTGGGAGTAACAGATTATATAACAGGTGTTATACTGGAGTAGCATAACTTTACTTTATTATTATAATATAACTAGGTTATAAAGCTATTATGTTGCTCCGTTATTTATATGTTATAATAAATGCACATTAATACAACTGTAATATATGTGTGTTATAGAACAACGGTTGCGTTGATATTATATAAATATTTTATAACATAGTTTCAATTACCGCCGGAATTATATAACCTCGATAGCATGCGCCATAGCGGCGCACGCAAGTTCGCGGTCTCTCCCGCTTCTGCTAGTGCCATCGTGCCACGATCGTGACGATAGATTTAGAAGACCGCGCCCGTCCGTGGGAAATCGTGAACCGCGTTCGCGGGTGTCTCGTGTGCGCGACGGCCCGTCGCTCGTGAAAGGACGCGACGCCGGCGAGAGATCGTGGACAGTGCGGCATTCGGGATCGAACGGCCGGCGGATATCATCGACCATCCGCTCCGCCGCCTTGCGGCGCGGCGTGACTCTCTCTCTCTCTCTCTCACCCTCGCGGCTCGGTATCGCTCGTACGACCGGACAATCTCGGGCATAACCTCGTTGACCGTGCGGTGGTCGGGATTCTCTTCATCGTCGTCGGATCAGTGCTCAGCTCACGCGCGACGCGTGGCCGCGCGAAAGCGCGCTCGCGAGTGCACCCCCCTGTCACGTGCTCTCCATCTTCGCGACGCGTGCTCGGCCGCTCCGGTGCAATCGAACTATTGACATATCGACCGGCCTGTTTCTCCCGGCAACACATTCAGTTCGGATCATCTCCAGTTCTCAGTTCGCGGATCCGGAACAGTGCTCGCTCCCGTTCGCTCCACCCGTCGGACGCTTAGCACACGCGCGGCTCTCGGAGACCGGTACAGCTCGTAGTGACACTCCGGCGGCCCCCCGGAATTGGTTGCGCGCGCGGCCCAGCTCGACGGAACCCGCATCTCAGAACCGTCGATCGGCTAAATTGGGGTTATCTCTTTCGCTGCGCCACCACTGTCGGTACTTAACCATGTCTCCCGTCGCGACCAAAATATCATTGCAAATGAACCGCTTCACGTATATTAAGTCGGTGGCGCTCGAAGCCCAAGACTCGGCGTTCCTCTTGCTCCCCCTCGCCTCACTGAAGGTTAAGCTATCTCTGGTTGACAACTACTGGGAGAAGTTCGACCAGCAGCACGAGCGATTCTCGGATTTGAAGGTGGACTCACTGCTGGAGCTAGATTATTTCAAGGACGGTGTGTATGACCGGTGTTTGCAATACTACGCCGAGGTCAAGGCTACTCTCTCACACCTCATCGACGAGAAGGATCGAGCGAACCCCCTTTCGGGATCACATTTGGCAAACCTATCTCTCACCGGTCAGACGACGGCACGCAGCCACCTCCCTGAGATCACCCTCCCTCAGTTCGCCGGAGACTTCTCGGCGTGGAGACCGTTCCACGATCTCTTCTCCTCTCTGGTCGGCAGAAACCCTGACATATCTAACGTGGAGAAAATGCATTACCTTCGGACCAGCCTCACGGGTGAGGCTGCGCAGCTCATATCTAATCTGCCTGTCGCGGAGGACTCGTTTGCATCGGCCTGGGACTTACTCGTCGAGCGGTTCGAGAACAAGCGTCTCCTGATTTCATCGCAGGTAGACCGGCTGTTCGGCATCAGACCCATGGCTACCCGATCAGCACGCGAACTCAATACTATCCTCAACACCACTGCGGAGGCGCTTAATGCCCTGCAATCACTGGGCGCGCCGGTTCACCATTGGGACCACCTCTTGGTGCACCTCATCGTACAGTCGCGGACAGAAAGGTTGTCCGAGTTTTCGTGAGAGGTTTTGGAACGCACTCTAACCTGTGAGCGATGATAGCCCCTGCTGTCAGACTTGCGCAGCGACGCATTATTAGAGCATACAGATCATGTATACGAGGTGTCAAATAAGAAAGAATAGCAGCTAGCAAGAAAGGTAAGATAATAATTAATACACCCAGCAAACACAGATATATAACGATTATATTGCCAGTATATAACGAAATGTAACACGCTATATAACACGATCGTAACAGTTATGCAGACGTTAGTTGTAATTTTGCATATATGGATTATTGCAGTTATATAATATAAATATAGCGATGTTATATAACATTTATATAGCAGTAATATACTTTAAAGCATTTTTGTTATAAAACTGCAGTGTAACTGTTATCGTACATTTTATTGTATGTTAATTAATTTATAATTTGCCTTTTGTACATACTAATTCCAGAAAAGGTTTTTAAATTAATTCTAAGCGAAAACAAACTGTTTTATTTGCTTTTGCTTGAAATTAATTTAAAAACCTTTTCTGGAATTAGTATGTGCAAAAGACATACATGGTTTTGCGTAGGAAAGGGACAAATATAAATGTATATTGAATAATCATTTTATTAGATATATTTTGCACTCCAAACATGTAGAAAATATATATTATATTTTTCTATATATATTATATTAATATATAATAACATTTTTCTTATTTGGTTAATGAACATTTTTGGTTAATAAACAGCTTTTTATCACAATACATATTGATCCAGTCAAGGATCATTCAAGGATTCCTCACATAAAATCTTTGGTATAAGGGAGACCGGGGCCTAACCGTCGCCGGGGTTGAACCGTCAAATCAAATATCTCGGAACCTGTATATTGTGCGAACTCGCTATTAACATTGTAAACGCTGCTTATGGTACCCATGTGACCAACGGAGTTTCGGCAGGTTATCTGCCGTGTTATGATTTTTACGAGGGCAAACGTGTTTTCGGAAGATGAAAATGAAATTTTCTGCGCGTGGAAATTTTGTAATATCTGCAATAATATTTGCTCTCCAAATCTCAAAGTACGTGATTATAAAGAGTAATGCATGCTGAACACGAATCCAGTGTAGTTTTTTCATTATCGTTGATGTCTAATATTTCGTGGGCGATCAAACCTGAAACTTGTGCTTGGGGCTTATCCGTCAGTAAGCACCCGGGGTTTATCCGTCAGTTTCGTCACTGTGGCGCGCCGGGCGCACGACTTCGGCTCACGGCGATTTCAGGTTAGGTTTCCCTCGAGCGTGATTCTGTCTTCCCTTGCACGTGCGTCAGTTTGTATAGGAGGGAAATGGTACGCACGTATCGTCGCAAAACGGGTGTTTTGGCCGACCGAAAAGATGGCGGACCGTTGTTTTCGAGATCGCTCGCGCTCACAGCACGTCGCGGCGTCGGCGAGGTACGGCGAGGCACGGCACAGCTCTGAGATCCCGCGATTTCCGCGCGAGAGTTGACATGCCGCGCGCGCGGTAGATCGTCCCAACTCCCGGCCGCGGTAAATCGTCGTTGTTGGTCGTTGTGTCAGTGATCGTCTCGGCGTCATTGTCGCCGCCGTTGTAGTGGTGGTGGTGTCGGTGGTGGTCATCGTCGTCGTCGTCGTCGTCGTCGTCGTCGTCGTGGTGGTGGTGGTGGTCGTGGCCGTCGTCGTCGTCGTCGTCGTCGTTGCTCCGTACAAAGCGACGTAAATCACAGAATTCCTGGGTCCTGACGGAGCGATTCCGACGACGCGTCGTCGTCGGCGCGTCGAGGAATCGGCGCGAGGACGCCGTCGATTCCCGTCGACAAGGAGCAACTTAAGAAGGCAGTTTTTGCGGTGAGAAAAGATAAAATAAAAAAATGCCACACAAACAGAACCGCAGCCTTCGACGAGCAGTGGGCGTAAATCGAAATCAAGGAAGCAGCAGCGGTCGGATTCTGACGAAGACTTGGATAATACGTGCTGCGTGTGCTCAAAGAAGTTGACAATAAACAGAGCATATGGGAAACAGTGCATTGCGTGCGAGCGTAGGGCACACAACACATGCGTGCGCTTGTCAGGATCTGTATTCACGTGCCTAAAATGTTTTATGGAATAGGTAAAACAATTATTTTTTAATAAATTTTTATATTTTTCTCTTAAAAAACAATTATTAAAATGTATCCTATCATTTTTCAGGATTAGATGTACGTATATGTATTGAAAATTCAGTGTGGCGGATTAGCCCCGGGGGGGGTGGCGGTTCAACCCCGGCATTTTTGAGATTTCAATTTTTCCACCGTTGTCGTTTTTGCTCTATACCGGTTAAACAAAGCAACATAGATAAAAATTTCCTATATAAATTTTGTAGCTAAAGGTTCACTCTTTACAGTGGTATACCACATTTAACTAAAATTATTTATTTTCTTGTTAAAAATCGGCACCAAAAAAAACTGACGGTTAGGCCCCGGTCTCCCCTATTCTATGGAATATATGCGATATATTCCAAAATCTAAATTTCATATTGGCTGGTGGCTTCCACATTCTTCAATTTAAATATATCTACTGTTGTTGTATATATAATTAAATATAGGCTGTACTTGCACATATGTATATATAATATATATATTATTATAAGCATCAGACATGAATCTGTTTTTGTTGTGGAGTCCACCAGTCAATTCTCTATAGAAAATAATTATGTAAAACTAGTCAATTGTACAATCTCTGATTTTCAATCACAACTGTGTAAAAAGACAATCAAATTGCGTTCGTAAAAAAAGAAAAAATTTTACTAGCGGTTTAATGAACATAAGACATTTTAAGCACTGACAAGTGATTCAAATTTCAGAGTTGTATGACAATTAATATTGATCCTTATAATTAACTTATAATATATAACTTATACTAGCCTTTTACTTTATCATAACGCGTTTATCTGTCGGACTTATACCTATAGTTTAATAATCTCTTTTCTGAATCATTTTACGAGCATGCTTGTCTAGTGGACATCAAAAGGAGATGTATTCATGTTTCCTCTGGAAGATTTATAGGCTAGTGCGGACTCTATTCCTAAAAGGGGCAGTTCCAGCACCCACTGGTCAAAGCTCGATCAAGGACATCGACCAATGCGGACTCTGTCCTCGCCAGAGGACAGTGCCAGCACCCACTGGTCAAAGCTGGATCAAGGACATCGACCAATGCGGACTCTGTCCTCGACAGAGGACAGTCCCAGCACCCACTGGTCTAAACCAGGAGTGCTGGCACTATCTCCTTGTAGAAATATTCCGCACTAACCTAAGTCCTCCATATAAGTACATCTCCATCTAATGTCTGATAAATGAGCACATTGTGATTGCAAACAAATTAAAAAAGATTATTAAGCTATAAGTACGAAAGATAATGGAAACATATCCATTTCTCTAAAAAATGAAAAAATAACATTTCTCACTTGCGGTTGAATAAACTAGAAAAATAGCTTTTAAGCGTTGACAATTAAGTGATTAAAATTTCAGAGGTTATAAAATAGTACAATGAGCCATAACAAAATATTATTGCAAATTTTTTAAGCCTTAAAATTAAAATAAACCTTTAAGGAGGTTCTACAGATAATGGATGTATCTAAAAATTGGAAAAAACTTCATGGACGTATAAATTGAGATGCGAGAAAAGTGCTCGAAAAATTTTAGCATCGATTATCGTGTAAAAATTTGCAAAAATGAATTTTGAAATTACAGTTTTTAACATGAGCTCTTATGGCAGAGGGGTTCCTGGAGACAGGAAACGAGATATTAATTATATGAAGGCGACCTACCAGAGATTCGAGAAACGGAGCTCTTATAGATCTTAATCTAAGCTTTTCAGAAATATCGAGAAAAACAAGGGTTATCGCGTAAAATTTTATGATATTGGCTATTGAAACAGGCCATATCACAGTTCACGTAGCGTGCTTCGAATAACAAGGGAGATTTGGCAACGTCGCAGCGACTGCACCCGCGCGAAAAGTGTACAGCCAGTACAGCACCACAGTATGACAGCACCTCAAACTTAAGCACCTAACCTTTACGAGCGCTTACGGAGGAGTACTCGCTCTAGAATTATGTGAAATAACCACGGTCATATGAGCAGAACAGCGAGACTCAAGTTCGCGACGTTACCACATTTTCTCGCATGTATAAGCCGCCGGAGTCAAAGGAGCACTTACACGATATTTTTAATTATTCCTCGCTTCGACTAATATGGGTATGATATAGGCTCTAACGTCATCAAAATTCACGAAAATATTTTATGAATACTTAGAATTGATGAATTTGAAGATTTTCTCTTCATCTCTCAACTGACTAGAGAGTACCTGTAGAACCTCCTTAAATACGTATGATGTATTTTCTTAAGTTTTGTTCTCCTTGTCCTTCTCTTTTTCTTCTCTTGTTTTACGCTGTTTTGCGAAGCGGATCCATTCAGCCGCAATATTATCAAATTCGGACTCTGTGAGCGTCGAATGGTGCGAGGTAATATGTCCTTAAAACAAAAATAAAAATATGAGCAATATAAATAGATATTACAATGATAGATATTAATAAATAGATATTCCATGTACTAAAACTATATAATTCATAAAAATAATAAAATTGCATCTAACGCTTTTGAACTCTTTGGTTTAAAAATTAAAATACAAAACTCTGCAAAGCTTTTACTTTGTTTCCAGCACAACGATATAAATTCTACTTAACATTTCAACAAATATTGTTACTTTCGACAAACAATAAACTCGTAAATTATCTACCAACGAAAACGTGACGAAATTACAACACCAACTGTACAGAATCAATCGGATAACGAAATATCTCGCTCCGAAATAAGATTACAGAAACCGATTCTTAGGGTACTTTCCGTTTCACGCACGATGCGCATAATGCATCATTTATCCTTGTTTATTAACACTCGATGAATAACAAGGATAAATGATGCATTATGCGCATCGTGCGTGAAACGGAAAGTACCTCTATATTAAATATGTGCACAACGTGTTCTAACCTATAATATAGGTAATACATACCTTCAAGTTATCTAGCTCTCGTACGAGGGCGAATCAAAGCCACGTCCTCCGTCCTCGACCGTCTCTCGCCGGCGTCGAGTCCTTTCACGAGCGCCGGGCCGTCGCACGCACGAGACACCCGCGAACGCGGTTCACGATTACGATCTCCCACGGACGGACGCGGTCTTCCAAATGAATATCGTCGCGATAGGAACGAGGCATGATGGCACTAGCGGAAGCTGCGGAAGCGAAAAGAGACTTAGGGCCGGTCTACAATCAGTCGTATTCGGAGGATATTTTCCGTTTCACGCACGATGCGCATAATGCATTATTTATCCTTTGTTTATTAACACTGGATGAATAACAAGGATAAATGATGCATTATGCGCATCGTGCGTGAAACGGAAAGTACCTCTATATTAAATATGTGCACAACGTGTTCTAACCTATAATATAGGTAATACATACCTTCAAGTTATCTAGCTCTCGTACGAGGGCGAATCAAAGCCACGTCCTCCGTCCTCGACCGTCTCTCGCAGGCGTCGAGTCCTTTCACGAGCGCCGGGCCGTCGCACGCACGAGACACCCGCGAACGCGGTTCACGATTACGATCTCCCACGGACGGACGCGGTCTTCCAAATGAATATCGTCGCGATAAGAACGAGGCACGATGGCACTAGCGGAAGCTGCGGAAGCGGAAAGAGACTTAGGGCCGGTCTACAATCAGTCGTATTCGGAGGATATTTTCCGTTTCACGCACGATGCGCATAATGCATAATGTATCCTTGTTATTCATCGAGTGTTAATAAACAATGATAAATGATGCATTATGCGCATCGTGCGTGAAACGGAAAATACCCTCCGACATACGACTGTACGACTGATTGTAGACCGACCCTTAGGGTATTTTCCGTTTCACGCATGATGCGCATAATGCATCATTTATCCAATTGTTTATTAACACTCGATGAATAACAAGGATAAATAATGCATTATGCGCATCGTGGGTGAAACGGAAAATACCTCCTAATGTGCACAACGTGTTCTAACCTATAATAGCTTGATCAAGCTATCTCTCGTATGAGGGCGAATCAAAGGCACGTCCTCGACCGTCTCTCGCCGGCGTCGCGTCCTTTCACGAGCGACGGGCCGTCGCGCACACGAGACACCCGCGAACGCGGTTCACGATTTCCCACGGACGGGCGCGGTCTTCTAATGTATTATTGTCACGATCGTGGCACGATGGCACTAGCAGAAGCGGCGAGAGACTGCGAACTTGCGTGCGCCGCTATGGCGCATGCTATCGAGGTTAGGGGAGACCGGGGCTAAAAGGTCAGTTTTTTTTCGGAGCCGATTTTTAACAACAAAATAAATAATTGAAGTTAAATGTGGTATACCACTGTAAAGAGTGAACCTTTAGCTACAAAATTTATTAAGGAAATTTTTATCTACGTCGCTTTGTTTAACCGGTATAGAGCAAAAACGACAACGGTGCAAAAATTGAAATCTCAAAAATGCCGGGGTTTAAGCGTCACCCCCCCCCCGGGGCTGATCAGTCACACTGCATTTTCAATACATATACGTACAGTTAATCCTGAAAAATGATAGGATACATTTTAATAATTGTTTTTTAAGAGAAAAATATAAAAATTTATTTAAAATTTTTATGCGAAACATTAAAAAATAATTGTTTTACCTAGACCTATTCCATAAAACAATTTAGGCACGTGAATACAGAGGTTAACCAAATCGTAAACTCCCCAACGGCACGTCATATTGTCAACGCGGGCAACCACGGGGAACACGCGTGACGGAGTTCCGGTGCCATAGGATCAGCGCGGACCCTCGAGCAACCTAACCAAGCCGCGTTTCTCGCGGGGGAGCGATAAATAGCGACAGGGGGGTTAGAAAAGCTCGCGGTGGAGCGCGACCATTTTACCGACTCGACGGCGTCCTCGCGCCGATTCCTCGACGCGCCGACGACGACGACGACGACGACGACGGCCACGACCACCACGACGACGACGGCCACGACCACCACGACGACGACGATGACGACGACGACGACGACGACGACGATGACCACCACGACGACGACGACGACGACGACGATGACCACCACCGACACCACCACCACTACAACGCCGGCGACAATGACGCCGAGACGATGCGGCGAACGCTGGACGATGCGGTCGCACGCGCGACTGTCACTGACACAACGACCAACAACGACGATCTACCGCGCGCGCGGCATGTCAACTCTCGCGCGGAAATCGCGGGATCTCAGAGCCGTGCCGTGCCTCGCCGTACCTCGCCGACGTGCCGTGAGCGCGAGCGATCTCAAAAACAACGGTCCGCCATCTTTTCGGTCGGCCAAAACACCCGTTTTGCGACGATACGTGCGTACTATTTCCCTCCTATACAAACTGACGCACGTGCAAGGGAAGACAGAATCACGCTCAAGGGAAACCTAACCTGAAATTGGCGAATTCGCCGTGAGCTGAAGTCGTGCGCCCGGCGCGCCACAGTGACTGACCAGCCCCGGGTGCTTACTGACTGATTAGCCCCAAACACAAGTTTCAGGTTTGATCGCCCACGAAATATTAGACATCAACGATAATGAAAAAACTACACTGGATTCGTGTTCAGCATGCATTACTCTTTATAATCACGTACCGCGAGATTTGGAGAGCAAATATTATTGCAGATATTACAATATTTCCACGCGCAGAAAATTTCACTTTCACCTTCCGAAAACACGTTTGCCCTCGTAAAAATCATAACACGGCAGGTAACCTGCCGAAACTCCGTTGGTCACATGGGTACCATAAGCAGCGTTTACAATGTTAATAGCGAGTTCGCACAATATACAGGTTCCGAGATATTTGATTTGACACTTCAACCCCGTTGACCTTTTAGCCCCGGTCTCCCCTATATAATTCCGGCGGTAATTGAAATTATGTTATATAATATTTATATAATATCAACGCAACCGTTGTTGTATAACACGCATATATAACAGTTGTATTAATGTGCATTTATTATAACATATAAATAACGGAGCAACATAATAGTTTTATAACCTAGTTATATTATAGTAATAATGTAAAGTTATATAACTGTTATGCTACTCCAGTATAACACCTGTTATATAATTTGTTACTCCCAGGTTATATATCAATTAGATTTGGTGTTTGCTGGGCATACATAAGGAAGTAAATAGGTAAAAGTAAATTTAATACAAGTGTAAAAGAGAGAAATTATAGAAAATCTACCTAGTATATTCCAACAAATATAAAATTAGAAATTTAATAAATTAGAAATTATTAGAAATTATTGCAAATTATTATAAATTGTTATAAATTATTATAAATTTTTATAAATTAATATAAATTATTATAAATTATTATAAGTATTTTATAAAGGTAAGTATTAATTAATATGTATTATGTTATCTGTATATATATTCTTCAGATAATGGGACGTTGCATTGAAATGATCAGCTTCACGCAAGTCGTCAATGGAATTATACGAGCACTTTTAGACGTATTATTGAAGAAATCGCCGCCCTCAGGTCGCAAATTGTTGATTCTGTGCCCTTCTAGTTGCAGGTAAAATTAGAACTTTTTTTTTTTTCAGGAAATAAAATTATTAAAAAACATATACACACATATATTCTTAATAATATATTTCTTTTTGCAGACAAGTTTTAGATGATGTAGATTTACCTCCAGCATTTAATACCATCCGTCATGCTATAATTTGTCAACCCCTGATTATCTGTGAAACGTGTTGGAAGAAGTTGATCTCTTCTCAAAACACGAAATGGCTTTCTTGCATGCAAAGCTTTAAGGAAAAAGGTAAGTTTTTAAAATTCTTATTGACAATTTTATTCAGACAATATACGTGATATCACAATATATGTGATAATATATTATCTGCAGGCGTATAGGGCAAATACTTTGTTATAGATATATAACAAATATCTATAACAAAGTATTTGCCCTACGTGTCATATACGCCTGCAGATATATAACAAATATCTATAACAAAGTATTTGCCCTACCGGTGCGCTGGCTGCTAAGCCACGCTCGACTCCATATCTATATCTATATCTATAACAAATATGTCTATAACAAAGTATTTGCCCTACGTATCATATACGCCTGCAGATATTACCCTTATAGAAATTTAATAGGGGAGACCGGGGCAAATCGTGACATTTTTTGGTTTTGAATTTTTTCTGAGATAAGTATTTGAGATAAAAATACGTTTTAGCCGGTTTTTTCATCGTGCAACCTTCTAGTTTTCAAAAAATATTTATTTGTGTCTTTTCATCACATTACTTTTAAAGTAGAACACGAAATGCCTCACTCTGTCTCGTGTCACGAATTGCCCCAATACCGGGGTAAATCGTGACAAGGCACGAGGCAATTCGTGACAATTCTTCTTTCAACGGGTTTCAATGTCCGAATTCGTCCTATTTTCATGATTTATATCAAAACGTACACTTACTCACTCAAAAAAGGTTTTTATTAATCAAATTGTACATTAAATGGAATAGGAAGGGCAAAAAATCGTTAGGCTTCGCTTTCGTCGTCTTCCGAACTGCGAGTAACGACCTTTCTCGGGCGTCCACGTCCTCTGCAAGCTGGATGTTTCTTGGGGAGCTTGATCCTTATATTCTTTTTTTTATTTTGTACTCTTTCGTCATTTTCGTCAACAAGTGCATCGAGTTCATTAGCGTCAGTCAAAATTGCACTTCTCTTTCGTTTTCGTCCTCTTGTCGTGACTTTCCTTTTGCCCGCTTTTGGAAACGATCGAAGGGATTGTTTGAGGCCCTTGACACATCATTTTCAGTTGAGGTACCTGGCTGTGGTTGGTCATCTCCATTCCATCCTCGATCAGTGACTTGACCGGGTAAAAAATCGATTTCACCAAAAACGTCAGGATTGAAAGGAAAGATTCCTGCTGCTTTGAATCCGACCCTGATGTTTGTACTTGTTGTGGCTAAAGGCAAAGAATCGGTGACGATCGAAGGGATGTCATATATCGTCATCGTTTTCCCAGGATTGTTCACGCAATGTGTCACGAATTACCCCAGGCGGTCATGTCACGAAATGCCCCAGCGTCATTTTTTATCTTTCGTGGTCCGAAAAACCCAGACAAGAAATAAATGCATGCAACCTGCGTTACACATGTGTGTGTAAATGCCAGGTGAACAAGTAAAACTTACCGTTTCAAATCTGGAAGCAATTGCTTCGTATTGAACACAAAATATCCGTGGATTCAAAAATTTACTTTTACACGAGGTAAACACTTTTTCCGCCACTGACAACGAAACATTGTAGATACGCACACCGAATTTTGTTCTAATATAGAGGACCATTAGACCCATCTATGGTCTGTAATACAGGTTTCTACCAGCAAATGCATAGAAGTTATCCGCGCGGGAAATTTTTCGTATTGTCACGAATTGCCCCGGTCTCCCCTACTGTAAGTGATTTTTTGGCTAGTGATTAATCATTTAAAAGCACTATTAAAAGCACTCTTAACAGTGCTTTTAATAGTGCTTTTAAGTGATTAATTACTAGCCAAAAAATCACTTACAGTATTAAATTTCTATAAGGGTATATTATCACATATATTGTGATATCACGTATATTGTCTGAATAAAATTGTTAATAAGAATTTTAAAAACTTACCTTTTTCCTTGAAGCTTTGCATGCAAGAAAGCCATTTCGTGTATTATCGTTAAACCCATTTTTATAACATATAGTTTATTATATTAATTATATATTTTATCATTATGTATTTTATAATTTCAGTGTATTCATCGGTATTAAGAAATTGCTCTGCCTAGTAGATAAAGTATGGCACGTCAAGTGGAACCAAGTTACAGAGTCGCAAAATTCTTATCGAAACTGGAAGAAGAAGGTAGTTTAGAGTAAGACGTTTATTCCATTTTAAACTGCGTTTGGTAGTAGAGAAAAAACAAAGAATGTTTCTGAGCATAGCTTGTTTCGAGTTTAGATCGCTCAAGCTAGAACGACTTTGATCTTCCCCCAAAACGAACGTATTCTCAGATTGTAGTAATTTAAATAAAGCAATTTTCGTAGCGTCTGTGTATATGTAATCAGTGATATGTATTAGATCTTCTCTGTGTTACAATGAGTTCTTGTAACAGGTAGAAAATAGATAATATTGGTTAGATTGTGATGTGCATATCTGAAGACACGTAATTAATTATGTCAAGTAAGTACTATTATATTATAGATATTGAAACAAATTTTGTCACTTTAATTTTGTAAATTACATAGATTTTCGTATAATATTTTTATACAAGTAACTTTTATGTCATCTTAATTTTATTTAATATAATTTAATTTATTTTTATTATATTATATTAAATTATAATATATATTGATTATATTATATATAATATATATTTATTATATATATATATATTATATATAATTATATATAGTCTTATACTCTATATATTAACTAATTTATATATCACTTTTTGTACAGGCAGATAACTGTATAAAAGCCAATTCGTGTAATAAGTTGCAAGTGATCGCAGAACAGATCAGATTTTTGCAAAAGCAGTCTGAGGGTATTTTGCTGGAGGCAGAACGTAATGCTAAGCTATATCATGTGGCCTGCAACTTTGTGAAGCAACCTGGTCACATCTATCACTTGTATCAACGGGAATCAGGACAGCTTTATTTTTCCATGCTTAGCTCAGAGGTAAATGTTTTCGATACCTTCAAAGCATCGATTTTTTTTATATGTTATCCGATAATATTGTCTGTTGTATCTGCCAATGCAGGAATGGGGCAGTTTGGCTCCATCGCAGAATTACAAGGGTTCGTTTAGACTGGAACAGGACCGCTCATGGACCCCGCTGTCTAAGTTGAGGATAAAGAATGACGAATTGAACTTATTCAAAAACCTTCTTACCTTCCGATACAACTACAAACACCTTTTTACAATCGGTAATGTTAAGTACTAGCACGTATCATAATTAGTGAATTTGTTATACTGCAATCAAGTTGCAAAAAGTGCAAACTAGAAATGCAGCATGCTAATCGAGAAAAATTTGCCAACACCACCACAAACTAACTTATTTCAATCTGATAAATTAAGCGTCCTCGTCATGTAACTCAACAAGCAAATTTATTTTGTGATATAATATCGAGCTACTTATAATCCTTACTTGTAAATGTACAGATAAATATATTTCTATACGTATATAGAATAGATGGATATATAGATATCTGTTTTATATTATTATAAATTACATATATAATTTTTTTTTGAAGTTATATATATAAATACATTTTATCGTCTAAAACGATATCTATTTTGTACAAGAGTAAATCGTACGCTAATACTTTAACTTCGGTGTAAGTGCAGTAATCGGTTGTGCAATTAATTAACAAATGTCTCTCTATACGCAGTAATACGCATATGTAGCTATGATTGATGGTTATTTTTTTTCTCATAATGATCTTTACATGGCTGCCAAAAGATCAATATAAACCTTGGAATTATAATATATTTTCTATTTTGTGTCATATATATATAACATTACGTTTCTATTTTCTATAGGCAGTAAATAGATTTGTGTTGGTTGACTTTTACTCTTTAAAAAGAATTTGGAATAAGACTGAATAAGACTTCAATGAGCAAAATGAGTAACATCTCAGTGCAACCCACGATTAAAACTATTTCATGAGCACAACTGAACATCTATATAGGATTTATTTTTTTATTTTTCTAGAAAACCTGCGAAATATTTAACATACTTAAAATATTACTATAATTTTCAAATAATAAAATATTTTACTGAAAACGACATTAATGTACAAAGCTGAAGGATTAACGAACACTTAGTATTTTTTAGCCCTTTATGTAAAATTAGACCTCTAAAAATGAACAAATCTACATCGAAATAACGCCAATCATTGATGAGAACTGCGACGACTGGTTTTTTATTTTGATGTTGAATCTGTATGTTAAGTATAGGGTTTACTTTGTGTGCTGAAACATGTAAATGATACATTAGGGAATCATTTTTGTGCTGTATGAGGTGTTATGTTTTGCTATTACTATATTAACGCTCTTGCAAAATCGAAAATAGTAATATTCTTGAACACTTCATTTTACAGACTTTCAACGTCTTAATTAAGGCTCTTGGGTTCTCGCCGCAACCATGTCGGAGGGAGAGAGAAAAATTATAATACGAAGATACAGACGTTCACATGAACGACGAGAACAACGAAGCAAATTCGAATATAAGGTAGATATGCGACGTGACATTGCAGAATGTGGCTATCATTTCTATTGGAGACAGTCAATTTGTCTAATTGCACCGCGATTCAATTTGCTATATTGCACCGCGATCAAAAGTAATTTCAAAGGAGCAACGGATATGGCTTTCGCTTTGTTCACCTTTCAATCATTCAACATTTATTCTCCTGATTCACACACACTTTTAATCATATTGCAATATGATGAATTCAATCACTCATCGAGAATTATCCATTTTACATTCATGCAACATTCATACATCGCCATTCTTGGAGGGTCACTCAATATCGCGTGACGCCTCCATTATTCTCAATCACTCTATTCAATCTTCGGGGCATTGACTCTACTAAATTTTGAAATAATGCGGGCCTTGCGCGGAGACCCTCCCACTTTTCCAAAACATATTGCGCAAGTGCCTCGCGTGTTCTCTGAATTTGAGGGTCCCACTCTTGTACTATAATGCCCCAAACATTTTCTATTACATTCATATCTGGGGATTTGGCTGGCCAGTTCAACGTCCTGAGGTTGGGTTGCTCAGCCAGCCAATTCTGGACAATTCTCGCTCAATGCACTCCTGAATTGTCTTGAACGAAATTTACGTACGGTATGCCAGGAAAAGTCTCCGCTACATATGGCATCATCACGTCAGATAATATATTGAGGTATTCCTCGCTGTTTATATGTGGTGTTGTGCGAACAAGCGGCCCGGGGCCTTGCGAGGTCATACATCCCCAAAATCCTAACGTGATGTGTCCACTTCGTGCACGAAAACGAACATTTTCCTGTGCATACCTCGTTCCTCTCGTTCTCCACAATGTCACTCTACCAGACTCATCAGTCGAAAATACCTTCTCATCTGAGAAGATAGTACTCATCCATTCTTCCTGCCATCCTAAGTGTTCCCGCGCGAAAGCCATACGTCGCTCCTTGTGGTTGCCGGTTAATAATTCTTTCTGCGCGGGAATTCGGTGATGATAGCCGCGCTGATGCAAACGGCGTTGCACGGTACGATCACCGCACGGCAAATTTAAATTTGTCCTTATTTTCAGCGACGATTGAAAGCCACATCCTGCAATGGCATTCACAATGGAATTGTCCTCTTCTGGGCTTGTTTTTCGCGGTCGTCCTGGAATTGGGGATGGATTTGTATGCCCCAGCGCGTCAAATCTACTCGTTATACGAATAACCGTTCTTTCCTGCAATAAAAACGCATGTTATGTTTTTAAGAGTATAGAACCATTTGTATAGACATTTTTTACACTTTGTATGTTTTTTTATTATATATATAATAATTTTTATTAATATTGTTATACAATTTTTATATATTATATAGATTAATATTATTATACAATTGCTATATATTAATATTGTTATAAAATTGTTATACATTACTATAATAATGTTATATAAAATATATAATTTATATATTTTAAAAAAGCACACACGCACGCTTCTTTGCAATTGTGTACTAAATCAGCAATAAATCGTAGAAACGACGTCGTCTCTTGTCAAAAATTGTCATTTCCAAATTGCATCTGAATGTCGGCATTTATGAGTAACAAAAGCTGAATGTATTGAGTTTAAAATACTTCTTATATTTTATGCATACAATTCACACAATCTCATTCTCTAGAATTTTGTTTTGAAATGCAATCGGCATTGTTTTCTTATCATCTGTTGACCTCTAAAAGTTTATAGCACATCCATGAGGTAATATCATTTTACTTCCTACATATGCAACTTATTTATGCTGCTGAAAGATGCCGAAATGTCGAGGCAAATTTTGAATTAATGACATTTGGACATGAAGGACTCAAACGACGTCCTTTTGGCGATTTATTTTTATCTCGGCAATATTACTTACACTTATGTTCAACTGCGCTGCTATGTCTCTCGGACTCAAGCCCGTACCCCTCAACGCTATGATTTCGCCTCTCTTGAACGGGCTTGTGGGACCAGGCATTTTGTATTACAATTATTACGCAAATAATAATTTAACGATGCGCTTCTCTACGCCGTCACGGTTGCGTAAAAGACGCCACATCAGAACCAATGAATAACAAATGCTATGCTATCATCGATGGTTCTTTTGTTCGTTATTCGTTTTAATGGAGCGCTTTAAGGGAGAAAGCCACGGTGACGACGAAGAAAACTTGTTGAAACTTTTAAAAACATGTACAAAAATATGTATAATGTATGGATGAAAAATAAAAATAATTTATTTATTAAAGATCTTCTACATTTGTCGGTAATTTTATTTCTGTCTTGCATCGACAGTAGATCACATTGATTAATATACAGACAAGTAGTCGATTATATTACAGCATATAAGAAATATTGCACAAGCAAAATTTCTTCACAACATGTCCGCGATAAATATGAATCGTTTCTTATACATATATACACATATAATGCATATAACAATTAAGTTTGATAAATTCTTCAAGCTATAACAAAAACAATTAACACAATTGTATACAAAAAATAAATAAACTTATTGTTCGCTAATAATTAGCAATCGTCGCAACTGATATATCCTAATAACAAATTACACTACTATTGATCTATCTTAAATCGTACTAAAAAAAAATAAAAGTACAACATATATATATGTGAGACGCGCCTTTCTCATTAATCTACGTTATAATCCTGATTATAACTTAGAAATAAGATAAATTAAGAATTATCATCAAACTTTTAAATAGCAATAAATGACATTGGCGTAATCGTCAGAGGCGAGAAATAACACGCTGACAATTCTTATGTGCTATTTTGAAATAAAGAAATATTTGGATACAAAAAACACTTTAGACCGCTGTATAAACTATCTTTATTGCTTATCCCCGCAGGATTTGCAAGGCGTTTTTATAAGGAACGTTACCCAAACCTTCCCAGGTACCAAAGTGACGTCAAATGACGTCTTAATAACGACTCACGAGACTCCTAGAGATATCATTGCCACCTTGGACTAGAGAGGATACGGCCTTAGAGGCGTTCAGGCATAATCCCACGGATGGTAGCTTCGCACCACCGGCCGCTCGACCGAGTGCGTGAACCAAATGTCCGAACCTGCGGTAGAGTAAGACGTTATTAAGACGTCATTTGACGTTACTTTGCTACCTTGGTTTACACTACTATACTCTTTCTCCTCTCACTTTAACCCTTTGGACCCAACGGCTTAACGTCTCTTTCCGAAAGACGGAGCCCAGTTTGCTCCGCACAAGAGCCTATCTTGCACGGAGGGGCGCAGCTTCGGAAAAACATTCCATGTTTACATGGCTCTAGTGGACTCGAACCTGGTTCCTCAGATTACGAGTCTGGCGCTCTACCACTAGACGCTCTACCACACTGCCGCCCTTAGACCGCTGTATAAAATGTCCAAAAAAGTATCCTTTTCTCTGGAAAGTCAATACACAGCCATAAAATGATGAATGTAATACGGAACCTAGTCATGCGCTTGTGCAACAAGCATGACCAGGCTTCGTATCATATTCATTTTACGGCTGTTTATTAACTGTCAAGGAAAAAGAGTAGTTTTCAGAACATTTTATAAATGTATTATAAAGCGATTTAAAGTGTTTTTCACTTAAATATTTTTGTTTTAAAATAGCACACAAAGATTTTCAGCGTGCCATTTCTGATTTGTAATGTCACAATATAACATGGTCGCGGCGAGTACCCAGAAGCCTTGAGCCGTTAAAAATCTGCAAAATGAAGAAATTGGATTTCTAGAGTTAATCAAAATAAATTAAATTAAATCAAATTAAGATGACATAAAAGTTACTTGCTATATGAAAATCTTATACGAAAATATGATATTCATGTCTGTAATTTACAAAACTGACATTTGTTTAAATATATGTAATAAAATAGTACTTGAGAGAGTTCGTTTTTAGGCCAGTCATTTTAGGTTTTCTGCTCAAAAAAATTAGTAACCACTATTTTTTTTTAATCGCTTTATTTCGTTGTTTTAAATAACATATTAAAAATAGAGAACGATACCGTGTGCGCTAAAAAAGTTATTCAAGGTCAAAGGTCACGAAAATCAGTTTTTTGCAAAAATCTCGTTTTGTATGGCTCGGAGGTCAATTAAGGTGGTTACAAAAAAGAAATATCATGAAATTCTCTACAAAAATGGTTTTATTCATTTTTCACGTACGATGAACCGTTTGCGAAATACAAAGTGACGAATGTGTACGTCGAGCGTTATATCCATTTCCGCACCACCTTTGAAATAAGATACAAGGCGCGTTTTTTTTTACATGGTGTCCCCAGTAGGCCTAATTCATGTCAAATGTAAAAATATTTTTTTATTTTTTTTATTTTTTTTATTTAATCTCTAGCTTCATTATTTAAACAAATTACGTTTTATCATCTTCTTCATGAATGTCATGTATTTCATCAACAGGTTCTTCTAGTTCTACATCTTCGTTATCTTTATCATCTTTACTCGTGTTTGTTAATAAAAGATCAGTAGGATCAATCTCATCATACTCAGCGGAATAATTATCGGACGTATTAGCAGCAGAAGCTTCAGGCATGGCATTAAGACATGATTGTCCATGACAGTTGCCGCATACAATGGAGCAAGATAATCCGATTTTCCTGCATCCGCAGTTTGCACCGCATCCTTTTGTACAATTGCAAAAAATAGTATTAAGAATACTGTCCGGCGCAGGTGGTAACAACGTTGTAACGGGCTCCAAAATATTGTTATTTAAGATCCAGTCCCACTGTTGTGGATTTATATCTTTTCCCAGCCATGTTTGGACCTGGTAATATACACGGTACAGGTGTTGTTGAGCTGCTGCAGTTGTAGGTGGAAGCGATTGTAATTTTACAGCAGTATTGAACGTAGTCGATTTTGCAAAACTCAAGTACCGATAGTTATCAAGAGATGTTTCCGACTTAGGAGCTCCATACATCGCCAAAATTATCCGTTCTCCATTCTCAAATATAAGTTGTTGAGAGCAATTTTCTTGTTGAAAAACTTCTGCAGCTTGATATAAATCAGGACGATTTTCAAAGATTTTTATTGTTTTAAGTTTTCCTTTATTAAATAGAGCAGAAGTGGTATCACATCCGGTTATTGCATGTAGCAATAAAATATGTTGCTTACAATGAGGATATTTGTCAAAGCTTGAAGAATTATAAAATTGCGTCTTGACCTTTCCCTTGCCTGGTTTCATGAAAAATAATGGTTGCTGTGAATGACTATGCCCTATGAGAAGAACCAAAAGATCAATGTCCTCGCCTACTACGACAGTAGTGTTAACGATTGATTCTTCCATTGCTGTTTCAATAATTAACACATCTGCATCATCACGAGCTTGTTTTGTTGCGATGTTGACGTTTTTGAATGTGTCCATGAGCATTGAAATCAATTTTTTTTTATTAAAGCGGTTTGATAGGAACTTTTCTTGAGAAATTGGCACTTGCATATGTTCATCGAAAAAAACTTCGAGAGATCCAGAAATTGCGGCGGTTCTTCGTGACTGTTCCATTGCCTTGACGTTCTTATTATTGTCGTTATACCCATCAAACACAACAATCACGTTAGCTCCGAAATGTTGTTGTATATAAGTAACATATCTGTTAATAACACACCCAGTAAACACAAACTATAACCATTATATAACACAGAAGTAACATGTAATGTAACTATAGTAATGTAATATACATATAGCAGCTATGTAATTTTTTTTGTAGCAGTAATATAACTGTGTTTTGTAATAATTATATCGCTCTGTTATTTATTGGTTACACTACAATAACAACAATATAACGTCAACATAACACATTCAAAAATATATACTGACAAAGCGTGTAATATATTGATATTTATAGAATTTATTACTTTTATAAATATAAGTTATATAAACAAGACCGCGGCGTCTTAAAATAATATATTGTACGTACAATTATAAAATAAGCCGAAATATGTATATTAACAATAACATAAAACATACTTAAGACAGTCTTAAAATAATAGAATTCGGACTATGACCGTCATTGACTCGCTTTTATTAATTCATCTTAAGTATGTTTTAAGTTATTAATATACATATATTTTGGTTTATTTTATAATTGTATACACAATTATTCTAAGACGCCACGGTTTTATTTATATATTTTATATCTATATAAATAATAATAAATAAATATCTATTATTATTTTATTTGTGAGAACGTGATTGGCTCTTACTTTTAGAATCAACCAATCAACGCAAAGTGTTAACAACACGAACTCAACAGTTGGTATCTGTTGAACGCGCCCATTGCCATGCATGGTGACAGAGGTTAGGTTAGGAAATATTATTCCATCACATTTCGGCCGGGACGGTCGCGCGCTCGCGGATCCGCGGATCAAATTAATACGCCGACGCCGAGTTCTCCAGTGATCGATACCTGGCCGGATCGTCACCCGGCCGAGACGGTCGCGCGCTCGCGGATCTGCGGATCAATTTAATACGCCGACGCCGAGTTCTCCAGTGATCGATACCTGGTCGGATCGTCACCCGGCCGAGACGGTCGCGCGCTCGCGGATCTGCGGATTAAATTAATTAATACGCCGAGTTCTCCAGTGATCGATACCTGGCCGGATCGTCACCCGGCCGAGACGGTCGCGCGCTCGCGGATCTGCGGATCAAATTAATACGCCGACGCCGAGTTCTCCAGTGATCGATACCTGGCCGGATCGTCACCCGGCTGGGACGGTCGTGCGCTCGCGGATCCGCGGATCAAATATTTAATACGAGTTCTCCAGTGATCGATACTTGGCCGGATCGTCACCCGGCCGGATCGTCACCCGTGCACGACGGCAGGCTATCCAGTACCGAGACGCCGCGCTATATCGTCTCTTCCACAGAACGTCTCCTGGCGTCGACGTCCTCTTCGTCGTCCTTTTCGTCAGAGACTGGTAAGTGTGCGTCTTGCTTTTCTCGAGCAAATTATAAGGACTGAGATATTTCGATATCGATTTTTTTCTCCCACTAACATTTTTATGTATTCTTGGTTTCGTGGATATTTGATCGCCTAAATATTGTAAGATTTTTGAAAAGATATAAGTAAATAATTTTCAAATAGAGATAGGCATGAGTCGGTTGGATAGCGTTAGCACGAAAATAAATAAACAGGACGTCCGGAAGGTTAAATGGAGTAGGGGAAAGCTTTTGCGCAGGAAGGCATGGACAAACGGCAGAGAGATTTGAATCGCTGAGCGAGAAGTACATAACGTAATTTGGAGAGAGAGAGAGAGAGAGAGAGAGAGAGAGAGAGAGAGAGAGAGAGAGAGAGAGAGAGAGAGAGAGAGAGAGAGAGAGAGAGAGAGAGAGAGAATCATAGGTGCGTGCGAGATATATGAATATAGAGAGATAGATCGGTCGAAAGCCTTGCGGTAAAGTAACGAGGGAATGTTTCTGGACTATATGTATATTTATAAAATAAAGAACTGTCGTTATATTGAATCACAAGATCTTACAATATTTAAATGCTTTAAAATATCCATGAATTTAAATGTTTTTTTTACCCCGCAAATCTTTGACACTACAGATATAGAATATTAAAATTTTTTGATAGATATTAGGATTTCTTTAGCTATAACGGAATTTTTGACCTAAATCCTTGCTGGACAATTTATTAAAAGTGTATCTTCAGAAATAATAAATAGATAGATTGAAGGAATTAAAAATCGAATATATATTATATCTATACAATTTCCACGCTTTGTTTGAAATTCTGCGAAATTGCGATAGCTCGATGATTTCTCATGTTTCGACAAATCTTTATTTAATCGCTATCAGTACTAATTCTTCTTTCGAAATTCAGGTATCACTCGCCGTCCACAACAACCAGTACCCAATCATCGGCCTCCAACGAGCGCTTCACGTCAATCTCGCCGACGTCCGAGGCGTCGACGAATGTCCACCGCGGCGGCGGTTATCAGAACACAAAGAGTACCGTTGAGAAATATCTGATCTCGAAGTCGGTACAGAGCTACGGTCGCTACTCGGTCAACAGTCAGACCGATCATCAGTTCGGGCAAGACTGATACTTTACCGCAACTTGTCCCAAGCAACTGGACGGATCAACCAAAGCGGCGATCTCGAGCATCAGCGGTGAAACCTTTGTCACAAAGACAACAATAACTACCAAGGCCGCGACGACAACAGCAGTGACGCGAGGTAAGATTAAGATTTTTGATAATTTCTCATGTTTCGACAAATCTTTATTTAATCGCTATCAGTACTAATTCTTCTTTCGAAATTTAGGTATTACTCGCCGTACACAACGACCAGTACCCAATCATCGGCCTCCAACGAGCGCTTCACGTCAATCTCGCCAACGTCCGAGGCGTCGACGAATGTCCACCGCGGCGGCGGCTATCAGAACACAAAGAGTACCGTTGAGAAATATCTGATCTCGAAGTCGGTTCAGAGCTACGGTCGCTACTCGGTCAACAGTCAGACCGATCATCAGTTTGGGCAAAACTGATACTTTACCGCTACGAGTACCGCAACTCGCCCCAAGCAACTGGACGGATCAACCAAAGCGGCGATCTCGAGCATCAGCGGTGAAACCACTGTCACAAAGACAACAATAACTACCAAGGCCGCGACGACAACAGCAGTGACGCGAAAATTTGGTAAGATTAAGATTTTTGCCAATGCGCGAACTCAGTGATTTTTATACGTTTTCGACTAATTGCTTATTTAACGATGATCACTATTTTTACAGGTATTAAAAAAGTGCATCATGCCTAAGGATATTCAACATTTAACAAAAAGACGAAGAAATCAATTAATAAATATAGAAATAAATAGAGATAATAGTAATGGACAACTAGCAGAAAGGTATGTATCGAATGTAGCGCCTAATAATGATCGAGTGCAAGAAGCGGAACGTAATATTGTTCAGTATAATAATACTGAACAATATTGCGTTATAAGTAACAATGAAATTCATGTAGTACAGTCGGAGCCACCCAGTTTATTACTTTCTGATACAGAAAGTAGTTTATTACTTTCTGATACAGAAAGCAATAAACAATTTAACGATGAAATTGATGAACAAGATCATATAAATGAGAAGTTTGAAAATAATGAAACGAGTTTGCGAGTAGATTTACAAACTTTAATAATTCAAAATAACGTTCCACATACTACTGCTAACAAACTGCTACAAGTTCTCAGAAAACATGGTCACGTAAATTTGCCTAAAGATGTTAGGGTTTTACTTGCAACTCCACGAAACGCATATGCAACTATTACATCTTTAAACACTAATGGGTGCTATAAGCACTTTGGTCTTTTTTGTAGTCTCGAACGATCTATACGTATATATTCTAATTTCATAAAGGGAAATGAAATTAAAATAAACATAAATATAGATGGTTTACCCATGTCTAAGAGTTCTGGTAGCCAGTTTTGGCCCATAATGGCAGCCATTGAAGGAATTGACGTTTATACGTTGCCTTTTGTAATTGGTGTGTATCACGGCACGCGTAAACCTCAAGACGCAAACGAATTTCTAACTGACTTTGTCAATGAATTCATTCTCTTTTCTCAAAATGGAATTACTGTTTCAAATAAAAAATACATTGTTGCAATTAATGCTATACTATGTGATGCTCCGGCTAGAGCATTTGTTACATTTACAAAAGGTCATGCAGGATACTTTTCGTGTTCCAAATGTATACAAGAGGGTGATTTTGTAAAAAATAAAGTAACTTTTCCTGAAACTAATAATACATTACGTACAGATTACTCATTCAAGAATCGAATTCATCCTGAACATCATACAGGTTATTCTATACTAGAAATGCTTCTCATTGGAATATTATAGGTATTACTATTTATACTGTCATGTTCAGGAGAAAAGCTTTCCTTCACTGGTACACCGGCGAGGACATGGACGAGATGGAATTCAGTGAGGCCGAATCGAACATAAATGACTTGGTGTCCGAGTACCAGCAGTACCAGGAGGCTACCGCGGACGAGGACGCAGAATTCGACGAGGAGCAGGAAGCTGAGGTCGACGAGAACTAAGAAAAAAAAATATATATATCCCGCGACGGAAGCGACACTCTCCTTATTATCTCTCTCTTTCTTTCGACCGAGCGATAACGCAACACACCCTTCACCCATGCTTCTTAACTCGTTATCTCTCTTTTTTGTATTTTTTTTTAACGGACTTCTGTTTCGAACTTTTGCGGAGCGCGCGCGCGTTTTTCATTGCTGCTCGTCAATATTGCACCTAGTGCGATAATTCGAAAATTGATTTCTTATTTTTGAATGTGTCTTTCTACAAGATTACTTTTGATTATTGATTCTCGCGCGCCTCTATCATCATCCACTGTACAACCGCCGAGAGCGGCCGCTACGTACAAATAGGTGAAAATTTCTACAGAATAAGTTTGAAATGTTTCCAAGAACTTTTTTCTAATCGCATTTTGTAAAATTGTATTTTTATTTTATATCTCCATAGAGTTATTATACTGATTTGCTTATTTTAATTTTTCACCGATAAAATTTGATTTTTTGAAATATGATTTTGATGATTATAAATATGATATTTTTTACTTGATTTTATGTTCGATTAAGTATACTAATCTGTTATACAAAGGATAAAACAAATTCTTAAATTGATATAAACGATATCTACAGTTTAAACCTGTAAAAAAAGCTTCAAGAAAAAAGAAAAGCTTAAAGAATGTGTGCATCAATAAAACATTTATGCAATAAAAAATATATCTTTTCATATTTATTTTTCTTTAGAACATTAAAAATTCGTTATTTGTATCTTAACTGTAGAGTTATAATTTATATCTATTGTATAGATGCATCTCTCTCATTGCCAATACATTTATATAGATCTACATGTAATTATTTCAGAGATGTATCTGCATTAAAGATATAAATTTTAACTTTACAGTTATAGATACAAATAACTTCGACCATTATGGCTATTTCAATACTAGATATATAGATAATACTAGATAACAGTATTTCGGTTGTATATATATTGCAGTTATATACATTTATATAATTTCAATATAATGCGTTATATTGCTGTTATGTCCACACAATGTCACGTGAGTGGGAAATTACAATTAACATATATATAACTAAAACCTCCAGGTTACATTACACGTTACATTTCGTTTTATTGCGGCAATATAATGGTTACATAACTGTGTTTGCTGGGCAGAGAAATGTATCATGTTGCTGCCATATAACTCGGTGAAGGAGAAATCCGCCATCAATGACAAATGTAAAGGTGTTAGGAAATATCTCAACATCCACAGTTTGAAGGCATTGATACAGTACAGATTTTTTTGTTTTACGCATACCGGAATTGTCAAAGAGTGAGGTAGGATATGGACTCAATTCATAATGTAAATAGTCACTAAGATGTTCACTGAATTTTTTATTTACACTGATTCTCTGGAAGAGTAATAATGGATCTATGGCAACTTTGCAATCATGGACTTTCACAGAACTATTCACAGATAAAAGTGGAAGAACCTTGTTAGATCGTTTCAATTTAATATTATCGAATTTTTGTCCAATTATATTATTCAATGATTGGAGACCAATGTTACGTGCATTATGACAGTTTATTTCATCATTACCGATAATTCCAGTTGCCAAGGACATTATTTGCTTCATAGTCGGAAACGGATTGTGATGTTTGAACCACTCAATTAATTTTAGCACGTCTTCGTTATCTCTTTTAATACGCGAATCTCTGTTATCGACATGTTGTTCAACACTATCCAAAGAAATAGCAGCGAATTTTTCCAGTTCATCACAAATGGCGTTCGTGGCGTGCATACCGTACACCCACTTACATAATACGCTTTCCCGTGTGCTTCTTCCACGTGAAATTCCTCCTTCTGTCTTCATCGACTTCATTAATGTTTGTTCGATGATCATGTCTGTCCAAGTACCACTATTATATTTTTCAGTTCGTCTTACAGTGAAAAAACCCTCCGTAAATCGTTGAAATGTCAGCTGATCCATAATTTCTTCTATTGAGAGCATATCTTGTAAATATAAATGGCTAGATTTGGCATACAGAAAATGTCCAGCTGCATGAAAATATGGAAGCATTTTTTTTACTGCTTTCAGGTGCTCGGTCCAATTTCCTACTCTCTCAGCACGTATGAAGTCATGTACAATAGAAACCATGTCAAGATATTGCACCCATAATTGTGCCGTACTACCTCGAGCTTTAAATTCATCCATTTTACTGTGAAACTGCTGAATAAATGGTTCGAAAATGCTGCTTGATGCTATAAAATCTTCATAAGACATTGTTCCATTCATGATATTATCAATATAACCGTCCATGAAATCATATGTCCTGTCATTCATGTCCATATCATTAAAAATATTCATGGATAATGCTACACAGAGTAGTGTATGGCTTCTAACACTTCTGGCGTAAGCATGGCCATTTAACATTTTGTCCACGGAGTTTGGAGCGTATATAACGCTAAGGGCTTCTTTTATATCACTTCCCGCCATTATGTTCCCTATGCATCCTAAAAATGACATCAGCATGTGAAAGCCTCCTAATCTTACAATTACTTTAGAAAACTCAGATCCAGGCTTACTAGTAGCTACGATTTCACGTGCCTTCATAAATAGTGGCTGATCAAAAGTGACAATACATGTTTTTTTATTATAAGATGCAGCATTATCAACAGCACATTTTAACGTCGTATAAATGGTGTTGTAATTACTGGCCGGGTTATGAATAAATGGTAGGAACATGATGCGAGACGTTTCGAAATTGGTTTCGGTTTTACTTAGATGTTCGATAAATCCGTTCCAACCTGGTAAACCTGATACACCTTTCCATTTGCCATACATCCACATTAAATCGATTATGTTGAACATACTATCGGTTGATAATTCTTCATAATTAATGTCTTTAACTTCAATCCTACTCAATCCAGACACTTCATAATTTTCATACATGTGAAGAGGAACATGTGAGACTTCTGCTAAGTCTTTTGCACTTGGTACGCTTTTATACTTCATAATAGGTTTATCGTTAATAACTGCACTTTTTGGAGTAATTATTTTAATAACTCCCATTACATGAAATGTATCATGGCCATCTAAAGTAGATACATTGATATCCGCGTTATCAGCTACATATTGAATTAGAGTGCCTGACTCTGGTGGCAGAATAGTTAGTGGAGGATGATAAACAGCAGAAACTTCGTACAATACAGTTTCTTTACATGGAGCACAGAAGCCAAAATTGGCTAATACATCTATAAGCCGTTTCGATCCGTATCTACGATGCAAAAATACAGAAAGACCAATCAATAATTGTGATGAAAAAGATCTTGGTCTCATTGCAGACATTATAGCATGATTTATAGCCGAGCATTTGAGCTTCAAATTGTCCTTCTTGCCTTTTTTATTTTTTAAAATTATCTCTTCAATCATTAATTGAAGGCTTTCGGGAATTGTTTCATTAACATTAGAGAACATTTCACTCGGAGGAGGATAAGAATCTGTGTTGACAATGGTACTGCTAATATCTTCTCTTATAATTGCTGCAGCAGTTTCAACTATACGTAAACGTTCTTCTGCTGGTTTTAATTTTTTATTTTCGTACCAAGCATTGGTCAGTATAGCCGCTTGAGTATTGCGAAAACATATTATTGTCATTTTACTTGGTTTTACAGTAATAATAATATTTTTACCATATTTTTTTATTAATTTTGCTTGGATCGTCATATCCACAGGGGGATCTTCTCCAAGCAAATCTCGCAGCTCTGCTAACGTGAATTGGCAATCATCGTGATTTTCGATGTAATAAAATATTTTTTCCATTTTCTCGGCGATTTGTATGTCGATTGGTCGGCCTATCTTGCTGCTTGTTGGATGTTTTAAAAATAGTGCATAACAATTTTTAAGATATTTAGCTTTTACAGCTCTTAAATCAAATACGAAGTTAACGCGATCTTTTACTATTCTGCCGAATCGGTCACCACGTGCATCCGCTGTTTTAATAATAGTGTCTTGAAATTGATTTGTACTCACATAACTTATAATTGATCTATGTTGTTTTTTTTCTCTCAACTGCTTCGTCGGCTGGTTCGGCACAAAACAAACACAATTTTTCAAAATCGAAGGAGCTCGACGTTGATCGCTTTTTTCGCGGAGAACATTGAGATGTACTAGGGCCCTCGTCGATGCATTGCCTTTTATATGCTTCAATACTGTTTTTATTAACGTAGTCTATTCGAAACCTTACATGCACAGTCACAGAATTAACGTTAGTTAAATGCTCAATGTGTTGATCACCTCTTTTAACACTTGAGTCTCTCAAAGTTTTCATACCGCGCTCCACAGTTACAGTTGGAGCATTGGAGAGCGGCTTATCACATATAAAACAATTTTCAGCCATTGGATTAATCAATTTAATAATTATTCTCTGTACGTTTTACAAAATATCGGCACACTTGGTCCACGAATATTTTAAAACTGACTGAGAACTAACGCACAGTACAGCTACTGACCATCGCAGGTATAAAATAACGGTACCCCTTCCCCCACCCCGCCCCAAAAAATCAATAGAATGCGAGCTGCCACTTTCACCTTTTTTCTATAGCATACGTCACGTTTAGAAAATGCGGGCATATGGGCGTTACGGAACACGCCTTGTACCTGAAAGGTGGTGCGGAAATGGATACAACGCTCGACGTACACATTCGTCACTTTGTATTTCGCAAACGGTTTATCGTACGTGAAAAATGAATAGAACCATTTTTGTAGAGAATTTCATGATATTTCTTTTTTGTAACCACCTTAATTGACCTCCGAGCCATACAAAACGAGATTTTTGCAAAAAACTGATTTTCGTGACCTTTGACCTTGAATAACTTTTTTAGCGCACACGGTATCGTTCTCTATTTTTAATGTTATTTAAAACAACGAAATAAAGCGATTAAAAAAAATAGTGGTTACTAATTTTTTTGAGCAGAAGCCATATTTTTGTCTAAAATGACTGGCCTATTTGGGGGATAAGCAAAGTCGCTCCAGCTTGAGCGATCTAAACTTCAAACAATAAGCTATGCTCAAAAATATTTCTTTGCTTTATCTCTACTACCAAAAGTAACGCAGCTGGAAATGAAATAAACGTCTTACTCTACCGCCTTCTTCTTCTAATTTCGATAAGAATTTTGCGACTTTGTAACTTGGTTCCACTTGACGTTCCATATCTATTAGGCAGAGCAATTTCTTAATACCGATGAATACACTGAAATCATAAAATACATTATGATAAAATATATAATAAAATATATTATAAAAAGAAATACAATGATAGATATGTCTATAACAAAATATTTGCCCTACGTGTCATATAGGTATTTCAGACAACATCACATATATTGTCTGAATAAAATTGTCAATAAGGATTTTAATAACTTACCGTTTTCTTTGAAGCTTTGCATGCAAGGAAGCCATTTCGTGTTTTGAGAAAAGATCAACTTCTTCCAACACGTTTCACAGATAATCAGGGGTTGACAAATTATAGCATGACGGATGGTATTAAATGCTGGAGGTAAATCTACATCATCTAAAACTTGTCTGCAAAAAGAAATATATTATTAAGAATATATGTGTGTATATGTTTTTTAATAATTTTATTTCCTGAAAAAAAGAAAGTTCTAATTTTACCTGCAACTAGAAGGGCACAGAATCAACAATTTGCGACCAGGTGGCGGCGATTTATTCACTAATACCAAAAGTGCTTGCAATGTCAGATTACAGCATTTTGGTCTAATTGCAGGCCGTAATGTAGTAGACGTTCAATATTATCAACAAAATGCAGCTGAGCTGCAAACGACAAACATCGTCGAATACCTAGAATTGCACAAATAGTAAGTGATAATTATTTCAAGTTTTACATCAAATATAAATTATAGATATTTACTACGAGATAAATAACTTACATAGTGTCACTTTGTTCGGACTCGATAATCTCTCTATTGTTCATTAATTAATTCTTTAATTGTTTACAGCACTTCGTCCAGCAGCTCGTCGTGTAATTCCATTGACGACTCGCGTGAAGCTGATTATTTTAATGCAACGTCCGATTATCTGAAAAATATAAAGATAACATAATAAAATACATATTAATATACTTACGTTTATAAAATACTTATAATAATTTATAATAATTTGATAATAATTTATAGATAATACAATTATTTATAATAATTTTATATATTTGTCGTAATACACATTAGGAAGATTTTCTGTAATTTCTCTCTTTTATACTTGTATTACATTTACTTTAACCTATTTATTTTCCTTATGTATTATATATTAATTTAATTAATATATCTTACCTTTTTTGCTAGCTGCCATTCTTACTTATTTGACACCTCGTATACATGATCTGTATGCTCTAATAATGCGTCGCTGCGCAAGTCTGACAGCAGGGGCTATCATCGCTCACAGGTTAGAGTGCGTTCCAAAACCTATCACGAAAACTCGGACAACCTTTCTGTCCGCGACTGTACACCGGCTCGACCCTCACACCCGAGAATCTTGGGAGGTCAAACTCGGTTCCTCCACGGAACCCCCCTCATATCGAAACCTCAAGGCGTTCCTCACCGGTCGGGCCCGTGCTCTTGGGAGCATGGAACTGGGAGCCTCTTCCTCGACTTCTAAGGTTCGAGTCAGGGCGCCCCCAGCCCTAGCCCACGTTGCCACTTCCCCAATCGCTGGGACCGAGCCATCCGGATGCTCTCTGTGCGCTGGGACGCACTACATTGTCACATGTCCGAAGTTTCGGGACATGACACCTCATGCTCGGCGGAATCTGGTCATTGAACGGCGGCTCTGCTTCAACTGCTTAGGTCGACACAATGCGGTCGCCTGTCAGAACCAGAAGAGGTGCAGAGATTGCGGAAACAAGCATCATACGATGATTCACACGGACGCACCACGGCATACCTCTACCCCTCAACCGGAACCGACTATCTTGGCGGCGCAAACCTCGGACCCGGTATCACCAGACGTCAGCACGGAAACTCGGGATGCCTCACCATCCGCTTCAGAGTGACTATCTTTCACGGCCCCTTCCTCTCCTCAATCGATCACCATCTCTCGGCCGGCGGTTCTGCTCGCTACGTGTAGAGCTCTCATGCGCTCTCCCTCCGGTGACTCTCATCAAGTTCGGATGCTCGTGGATCCTGGCTCCGAACTCACATTCATCTCGAGATCATTAGTGAAGCAACTCCAGCTTCCCAGACAATCATCAACGATCCCTATCCTTGGCATTGGCGGATCTCACTCTGGTCAAACGTGCGGCGCCGTCTCGGTAACCTTACAATCCATCCACTCTCCTCGATCTATTCTCATTACCGCACACGTACTTCCTAAGCTCACCGCCCGACTTCCTTCTTTCGGGCCTTTAGATCGCCAGTGGACTCATCTGCAGGGACTCCCCTTGGCGGATCCGACCTTTCTCACTCCAGGACGCATCGACTTAATTCTCGGAGCCGACACATACGGACTCTTTATTCAATCGGAGGTTCTCAAGGGGGCGGAGCATGAGCCGTTGCTCAACGCACCATCTTTGGCTGGATCGTCCTCGGTCCACTCTCAATCTCAGCACCTTCCCGTGCCACGGCCTGTCAGGCCACCGTGAGTCATGACCTTCACGATCTCCTAGCCTCATTCTGGCTTCAGGAAGAAGTCCCGTCCTCACCCGCTAACCTCCTCACCCCGGAAGAAGCAGATTGCGAGGCCCACTTCAAGGCTACCCACTCGCGGGATCCCTCCGGGCGCTACATTGTCCGGCTCCCATTCAAGTCGCCTGCCACTCAACTGGGTAACTCTCAACGGACCGCTCAGGCGTGCTTACAACGCCTCTTACGACGCTTCTCATCGGACGAGCCCTATCGTCTCCGCTACTCATCATTCATGCGCGAGTACGAGGAACTACGACACATAGTGAGGACACCCCTTCCCGGCCCAGACTCAACCCCGGTGTACTATCTACCCCACCACGGAGTACTCAAGGGGGACGACATAAGGGTGGTCTTTAACGGATCCAGCGTCACCAGCACCGGCCTTTCTCTGAACGACCTGCTACATACGGGCGCCAAGTTGCAGTCGAATATCTCTGACGTCCTCCTCTGGATTCGGCAGCATCGGTACATATTCATCACGGATATCCGGAAAATGTTTCGTCAGATCATGATTCACCCGGACGACTGGGTCTTTCAGCGCATCCTTTGGTTCGACGACCTGCTCAACGTGATCATTTTCCAGCTCACCACGGTCACCTACGGCACCAAATCAGCCCCATTCTTGGCGATCCGAGTTCTCTTCCACTCGTGGAAGACGAAGGCACTAACTATCCACTAGCTGTCGACCCTCTCCTCAAGGGTAGGTATGTGGACGACACCAGTGGCGATCCCGACACCTTTGAAAAGCTGGTAGCGACGGCGCTCCAGCTGGTGGACCTCTGCAAGGCGGGCGGCTTTCCCTTAGCCAAGTGGCAAAGCAACCATCCGAGGCTGTGCGAGGCCATTTCATCCAGCACGGGTTCACCGACGTCTCATTCGTTCTCGGACGGTCAGGGTAAAATCTTGGGAATCACTTGGCAATCGGAACCCGATCAATTCACCTTCTTGTCACGACCACCAACAGCATCTCCCGTCACCAAGCGGACCATCCTATCAGAAGTCGCCCAACTCTTTGACCCACTTGGGTTCCTATCTCCCGTCACCATCAGAGCCAAGATGCTCTTACAGGAGTTGTGGCTCGAGAAGATCGACTGGGACGAACCCCTCACACCCCTCCTCCGGCACCGGTGGACTCAATTCCGGAAGGACCTCTCACGCATCACTGTTCCTCGGTGGCTAGGCCTCGCCCCCTCAGCTCACATCGAAATCCACGGCTTCTCGGATGCATCTCAACTAGCGATGGCGGCGGCAGTCTTCATCAAGGTCACACTCCCCTCTGCGGAGCCCACCATCACGTTGGTGTGCGCCAAAACCAAGGTTGCCCCCCTTAAGCGGCTCACAATTCCGAGGTTAGAGCTCACGGCAGCCTTACTCCTAGCACGCCTCGTCAACTATGTACAACGAACCCTTGGACTAACCATGGTCGCGATCTTCCTGTGGATTGACTCATCGGCGGTGCGCACGTGGATCAATAGCCACCCTTCTCGGTGAAAGGAGTATGTCAGCAATCGGGTAGCGGCCATACAAGATCTGGTACCCCACGGCCGGTGGCGTTTTGTACCCGGCTCCGAAAACCCAGCGGACTGCGCGACTCGTGGCCTCTCGGCGAGCCAACTCTCTCAGCATTCACTCTGGTGGAGTGGCCCTCCTTGGTTGCTCCTCCCCCCCCCCCCCTACACTAGCCAGATCTCCCGTCACAATCGGACCCCGCGGTCACACTTGAGGAGCGACCCGGCCTTCTGCTCATGGCAACCGCCCCGCAATCCAAGCTGTGGGATCTCTTCTCTCGGTACTCCTCCCTCACTCGGCTGCTTCGGATCACAGCCACTTGTCAGCGGTGTTGTGCCACGTTCCGAGGGGTGCCTCAGTCATCCCTGGCCAACCCTCTCACTCCGGCCGACTTAGAAGCGGCAAGATTATTCTGGGTTCGAGCGATCCAAGCTATCCACTTTGCCTCTGAACTGAGGGTCCTCTCGAGCGGAAATCTCTTGCCCAAGAACCATCCTCTGTCCAAGCTCACCGCATTTATTGACCACTCCGGCATACTCAGAGTTGGAGGTCGCCTCAAGCACTCGCTTCTCGATCCGGACTGGATTCACCCGGCTATCTTGCCGAGGGAGGACCGATTGTCTGCGCTTCTTATCGCGGATGCGCATCGGCGGACACTTCACGGCGGGACTCAGCTGACATTGACCTATCTCCGCAGAACCTATTGGATCATCGGCGGTCGGGCACCGGTGAGATCTCACATTCTACGCTGTGTACGGTGTATCCGGTACCGTGGTGCTCGGGCACAACAGCTAATGGGCCAACTACCACCCTCCCGCGTCACACCTTCCCGCCCATTCCTCACCGCGGGAGTCGATTACGCCGGCCCTATCACACTTAAGTCATGGCGAGGATGGGGTGCCAAGAGCCACAAGGCATGGATAGCGGTCTTCGTTTGTTTTGTCACCTCGGCAGTCCATCTGGAGCTCGTCACGGAATACTCCACCGAGGCTTTTCTCGCGGCCTATAGACGGTTCACTGGACGACGCGGCATCTGTCACACGCTTTTCAGCGACTGTGGCACCAACTTCCTTGGAGCGGACGCCGCCCTCAAACGGCTTTTCGACTCGGGATCACAGGAGTCCCAGGAGCTCTCTCAACTGTTGATCAACGATGGCACTCACTGGGTATTCAACCCACCGGCGGCCCCCCACTTCGGGGGGAAGTGGGAATCGGCGGTCAAGTCAGTCAAATACCATTTACGGCGGACCATCGGCGACACGCTTCTAACCTATGAGGAATTTACTACTCTTCTGGTACAGATAGAGGCCGTACTCAACTCAAGGCCGCTGTGCCCTCTCTCAGACGATCCGGAAGATCTCTTGGTGCTTACACCCGGGCACTTCCTCATCGGCGAAGCACCTACCACCATCCCGGAGCCTTCTCTCTCTGCGGTACCGACCTCCAGATTATCTCGGTGGCAACTCATCCAGCAGCAGGTACAACATTTCTGGGCTCGATGGTCAAGGGAGTGTCTACAACATCAACTCTCAATCTCTAAGTGGCATCACCCCTCCACGCAGATTCGGGTCGGCTCGCTGGTCCTGCTCACCGACGAGCGGTTGTCTCCCTCCAAGTGGCCCCTCGCTCGAGCAATCGCACTCCATCCAGGTGCGGACGGCCTCTGTCGGGTAGTCACGCTCAAGACTGCCACCACCGAACTCCGACGGCCCATCACCAAGCTAGCGATTCTCCCGGTCTCATCGGATCAACCTCTCCCCTGACCCGGACTCGTCGGCAGCACCATCAAGTCATCATTCTCCAACACTGTTGTAGAAGGCGTGCGGAATGTTCGAAAATTATCCGATTCCGATTCTCGAGCGGCCATTGCCTCGAGCCGACCAATCAGAGATCGGCTCGACCGGCTACTCTCGACTTGTCGATACATCGATCATCGCGGAAGATCGCAAGCTCACCTCGGGACACGCGAGCCGGCACTGGACTTCCGGTTCTGTTTTCGGTGCAAGACGGACGTGTCTCGGATTGCCTTGCAAGGAGAATTTACCAAAGGTGCAAGAAGCTCGATATTACGGTGATCCTCAGTTAGTGCATCTCGCTATCAACTCGGTGACGACCTACGGACGATTCTCAGACTTAATACGACGGATTGCGGATCGTGGCCACGGCCCTAGCTCCCTGCCGGGAGTCAGCAGGTAAAACTCGCGGCCCGCGTGGCCGGCCCCACGAGGTGACAGCCAAGCCCGGGAGTGCTCGCCGCCTGCCCTCTCGCCGGGCACCAGACTCAGTGCGCCGTGCCAAAACAGTTGACCTTTCAATGAAAATGTTTTATAATTTTTAAATTAACAACAAATAATAGACAGTTAAATTTATATCATCTAAATAGATAAAATCATACTTTTACAATAATTTGAAGTAGATTTTAGTAAAATTTTAATTTCATGTATTGCGACATATAATATTGGAAAATTGTGGAAAATACAAATATGCAAATTTAATATTTTTAATAAGAAAAAAAAATCATCTCTAAATTGGCTAAAGAATCGGCCATTAAAAATAACACAGTAGGAATGGAACTTTCGACATATATTTGTATATCAGTGTACATCAGTGTACATTAATTAATGCATTTGATACGGTTGATGCATTTGATGTGGTTCACATTAATTATAGCGGTCATTCCAACAAGCTTTAGTCACTAGGTAGATTTTAATCGTCCTTCGTATATTGAGAGACATCGCGGTGTATATTAACGCTATTAAATGATGTTTTAATGTGGTTGTTCCTAAACACGTTTTGACTGATTAAAATTGCATCAGTTATAGCCTGATAAGTTGGATACAATGCAATCAATCAAAATACCGCTTATCTGTTTAGTATCTTGATTCGTTTTTTGTAATTGATTTGTATGCAATATGCAACTTTACAATACCAAATAATTGTATTAGAATGTTATTAGACGAGGACTGAGCAAGGATCAATAGCCAAAGATGGCAAATACCGTTTATAACGGATTTTATCAATGCATGGGAGATAAGATGTTATTTTAAGCTGGAGCTCGGGAGGGAGTGATAAAATATTACTCATCACCGCCTTCAAACAGCTAGATTGTGAAGACAGTGCAACCATTTGCACGTACAGCTATTACTTTAGATGAATTTCATTTTTCATCAAGTTTCATCAATTCGGAAATTGGCCGCTGTAAGATACGTCAAGTAATTACAACAGAAGTGCGCTTCTAATAATTTTGCATTGCTTTTACCGCATCTCGACTAGCGTCTCGGGCTTCTGAAACAAGCTGCGCTGATTTGTTTGCAGAAACCAAGGATGTATATTAAACTGCGAGAAGAGATATATGTATTCTCCGAGTGCTAAAGATATTTTAGTAATATATTTATTAATATATTAAATATATTTGTTAACTTTCGGAATTATGGAAAGTTGCATATTATACGAGGGTCGTTTAATAAGTTCTTAGAAAAAGATAGAAAAACAAGTTATTTTGGGTCGATTTTTTATTTTTTAACATAATCTCCTTTTAGATTTTCTAAGGACTTATTGAACGACCCTCGTAATTAATTGAATTTTATAAGCAAATGTTACATATACTTTGAAAAAAATTTGCTATAATATTTTTAATAAAATGATTATTAAATATTTATATTTGTCCCTTTCCTACGCAAAAACATGTATGTCTTTTGCACATACTAATTCCAGAAAAGGTTTTTAAATTAATTTCAAGCAAAAGCAAATAAAACAGTTTGTTTTCGCTTAGAATTAATTTAAAAACCTTTTCTGGAATTAGTATGTACAAAAGGCAAATTATAAATTAATTAATATACAATAAAATGTACGATAACGGTTACACTGCAGTTATATAACAAAAATGCTTTAAAGTATATTACTGCTATATAAATGTTATATAACATCGCTATAGTTATATTATATAACTGCAATAATCCATGTATGCGAATGTTCGGGACGCCGAACCTTAGCCTCGCGCGCCTGACGAATGCGCGCCCGGCCACCCCGCGCTTATCAGCTGCCGCGACCCGCCGCGGCGCGTCGCCGGCTCACCCGCATTTACTCGTACTTAAAGTACGGCCACGCGGCTTCATAAGGCGGGCCGCGCAAGGACCGTCATTCGATTTTCGAATCCTTTCGCTGTCCTCCACGTGTTTTGGTGTCGAGGAAGCGTTGAGTGGATCGAGTCAAATCAATTTGCGTCGAGTGAGACATCCTCTCCTCCGCTTAACCGCAATCAAGCGTCGAGCGACTTCTCCTCCGCTTTATTGCACCCATCACGATCACGGTGGAGACCACGGCTCCTGCCGCACCGGACGCCCCCTCAGGGCCCGGTGCTATACCAGTGGAGGCGCCAACCGGCTCCACCCCCACCACCAAGAAGAGACGGTGCAGGACGAGGACGCGTAGCCAACGACGGAGGAAGCCCCTCCTCAGCCAGCCAGCGCCGCAGGAGCGGCGTGAGAAAAGGCCCGGGCCCGGAGAGAAACTAGAGATAGGCCAGCCAGTGGCGCAGGAGCGGCACAAGAAAAGGCCAGAGCCCTCCACGGGCCAGACGCTACTTCCGTGGAAGCTAATCCCAATTGAGCTCCCCGAGGTGCGCCGCACCAGGCCTGCCGGATACACACTCGCCAAGCGAGATTGCCGCATCTCGCGACCGCCGGCCCTCCACTTAATTCGAGTGCGAGAAACTCGTACTACGGCCTGCCAGACAGTGTGCAGGCGGGCTTTATTGGCTCCGTGGTCACCTATCGAGCCTCCGGAGCAGCCAACCGATAAGCCGCCCGTCACACCGGGGTCGAAGCTGGACCTCAACAACAACGAAGAGCCATCCAAGCCCTCCCGTGTGAATAAAGCCGTCCAGAAACTTAAATTCGAATAGTGCACTAAGCACTTGTATTTTTTGATCAGGCGCCTTCAAGGCGCCGCCTGAGAGAATACAAACATAATGTACACATAGAAATCACAGAATATATTGTTAATTGTTACCTAAACCTGTCTCACTGACTTAAATGCCTGCCCGATCCTATTGCGACTCCGCTGTATCGAACAGCGAAATTACAACTAATGTCTGCATAACTGTTACGATCGTGTTATATTGCGTGTTACATTTCGTTATATACTGGCAATATAATTGTTATATATCTGTGTTTGCTGGGATGTGTCACTTAATACGTAAGTATATCGCATTCATGTAATATCATTAGGAACTTTGTTTCAATCACGCTTTCGCTATTCATTATTTTCTTTGTTCAACTAATCATTACTAAATGTCTCTATTTGTTTTAGCACACGACCAACCTTTGCTCCTTGGGAATCGACTGGCGCTTCATCGTCAGGCTGGATCTGCTGGCTCGCCTCGATCAGCTGTTCTACAGTGTCTTCTGGATCGGTATCATCCAGAGGAATCGTTGTATCGGCATCAGAACTGGTATCTAACTTATCGGTATTTTTGTCTCTAATGTCAGGATCTTTATTTTCAGGGATAGGAGTGGATGTAATCATTCTAGGGTCTGCCGATTTTCTTTCGGCCTTGGTTTTCACCGTATCCTTGGTTGAAGTCGTCTCCTTCCTGGCTGACATCTGTGCGGATGCTTTTCCTCTCAGTAACAGGTCCAATGAGGGCGATGCTACCGTTTGGACTTTAGACACCGGTTGCAAGGTTAGGTTGTGACCGGAACAACGAATGAAATGATAAAAATCTTTATTATAGCCACTTACTACTTGGGCTAAAATTACGGTCGCCATTGTATTTTCAGGCATCAATACAGAAAGCCCTGTTAACTGCGTCGCCCCGTCCTTCCTCTCAGCGTAATGGCTGCCGTCTTCTACGTCGCGGACGTGTTCAAGGCCGTTGGCCACGCCCTTGTTAAGCAAAGCGTAATATACGGATAGGATGTTCACTGGGGTCGCGAATGATTATTCGTTTCGTTATTATAAACAAATAACAATTTATTAATACTTGTCGTACAGCAATCTCTAGTCGCGGACGTATTCGCTCGATCGCGTCGAGAATTCTCGAACCGCCGCTATCTTCGTATGCACGGATCGTAATGATCAATAAGCGCAATAGGATTTCCCGTATCACGCATTCACTGTCTCTACAATTAGATTAATCACGCTACTGACGCTAGCGGATAACGGGATAAGACCGCCTTTTTCAATTATTATGACGCAACAGGAATGTACGTGTTAACGTCTTGAAAGCTCGCGACGGACTGTCCGGGAGGAACGGGTCGAGTTCTCCCACCTCAGACTCGCGCATGCGCTGAGTCTGCCTTTTAGGCGCGTAGCCATCGCATTGGCTGTTCGTACCATGGGGTGTAGATGGTACGACTCCATCTGCACCTAGTTCGCCGAGTCGGTGTTGGGACTCGGCACCTGCTCTAGAGATGCTACACTAACAATAAGTGCAACGGCGTGAATTGGCTATCGCCCGACTTTCGCGCGTGAACCAATCACGTCGCTGCACCGATGAAAATCGCGCAAGCGAACGAGGAGTCACTCGATTTGCACCGAGTGACTTATGACGAATCCCGATTCCAGGTAAGTATGCACAGGTAATTTTTACCCATTTCTAATCTTTTTCTTTCTTTCAGGTTCCCAGGATCGTTATAGAGTCGTCTCATCTAAAGGTAAGTATCAAAGGTAAGTATATCGCGACTTAAAACTATCGCACACATAATCTAATAATAACACAGGCACACAAAAAAAAAGTGTCTTGGCCGAGACACTACACTAGTGTATTCCCATGTACTTTTTCCCGCTGAATCCGAATCCGAAGTCAGAATTGTCAGATTGGCTAAAATTTATGAGATAACCACAATAAAACAATTTTTTTTTTGCCTTTAATTCGTGTTTTTGAGCATTTTTTTGTGGTTATCTCATAAATTTTAGCCAATCTGACAATTCTGACTTCGGATTCGGATTCAGCGGGAAAAAGTACATGGGAATACACTAGTGTAGTGTCTCGGCCAAGACACTTTTTTTTTTGTGTGCCTGTGTAATCAATCTTAAAATCGACAGGGAATAATATAAAAGTGTCAAAATCATTATAAAATAGTTAAATGGGCTGAAAGCCATCAAAAGTGTAACAAAGTACTGTAAAGTGTAATGAAGTGTAAGTGAATCTACGAAATAATCGCAAAATGTATTATAAATTATAAAGTTAATGTGTTTTGGCCTGGAATCGCTCCATTTGGCCTCTCTCTCTATCGTAAAACATAATTGTTAATAATAAACTGAAAATCTAATAAATTTAAGGAAATCTGCACCTAAAGTGCTAAAAGTGTATCAAAAGTGTAGAGCCTTTGCTGGCTCGTCTCGCACGCTGAAATCTAACATGTGAGTGTCGAAAGTGTAAAAAATGTAATGAAAAGTGTAGAGCCGTTGCTGGCTCATCTCGCACGCTTATTCTAAAGCCTTGTGTCCACGGTACTAGAAATCGCTCCGAGATCTCGGACCGAGAAAAAGTTACTAGAACTCGGATCGTGGACACAAGCAACTTGGATACAAATCTCAAATGAAAATATCGGACAAAAAAATAGCTTTGTGTCCACGGTACTAGAAATCGGTCCGAGATCTCGTTCCAAGAAAAAGTTTTAGAACTCGGATCGTGGACACAAGCAACTTGGATACAAATCTCAAATAAAAATATCGGACGAAAAAATGCATCACGTCCCATTTTTCTGTAGCTAGAGTGAATATCGGAACATAACCTTTATTGTCGCCAAAACGTCATTAGTATGCTTGATCACATTTGATAAAACGGAACTAATTTTGTCAAAAAGTACGATTACAAAAAGAAATATTCAAAGATAAGAAGAATAAATATTCAAGAAAAGAAGAAATTTGTTTTGGTAAGAAATTATTAAATATAAACGAATATTAAGTAATATAAATAATTATTAGAGTAAATTAATAATAAGATAGATTTTTATAAGTAGTTTATTGCATTATACTTAATAAGCCTAAACATATTTCTAAATACATCATGATTCCGACACTATTTTTATCTTAAAGTATTTTAAAAAATCTAAAAACATTCATGAAACATTTGTCGATTTTAATTCATGATGTCATTTTAGTTGGATATAAAAATAGTGTATTTAATTATAATTTAATATTTCATGTAGCATTTTATTTAACAACATTTCAAATGTCTAACGGTTTTTTTTTTATTACATGCAAATATAAGGATTTATATTATATTTATTGTATATGTTAGGTTAGGTTAGATTTGGACGTTGTAGATGTATATGTTCAGGCTGAGAGTTAAATGCAAATTAAATTAGATTTTAAAAACAGTATATTTTAATCTAGCATATGCATACATTATTTTTCAAGAAAATAATATAAAATATAAAATAGATAATATAATATATAAAATAGCATAAGATAAAATAATATAAAAAAATTTGCAGAAAACTATACTTTGGATAATGGAAAATTATATAGATAAGGAGAAAGTAAAAATTTTATTGATGTTGTATCAACAACATCCTTGTTTATATGTCACGAAATCTGTTGAATATCATAATCGTATGAAACGAGATAAAGCTTTACAAACAATTTGTAATCAATATCAAGAACTAACAGGACAACCATTAACAACTGAAATGGCGAAAAAAAAAATTAATAATTTAAGATCGCAATATTTAGATCAATTAAATAAAATAAAACAGTCCAAGTCAAGTGGCGCATCAGTTGATGATATATATAAACCAACTTGGTGGTTGTTTGAAGACATGAGTTTCCTGAATCCTCACATCGCTCAAAGAAAAGGAGAATCTTCTATACCAGTGAGTAAATATAATTTAATATTTTACAAAAATATACTAAATAGGTATAAAAATTATGACAATTTATAGGTTTCGAACTCTCAGTCAGAATTATTACAATGTAATTTAAATGAGAATGAGACTGAAGATTTACAACTTCTCGATATTCATAATGTTTTGAAAACAACAGATAATAACAAAGGTATTAAAAATCATTTTTATAATTTAATATATAATTGTTAATTTAATATATTTAATATATTATTACTTATTTTATTTTGCAGAAAACACCTATCCAAAGATTCAATCACAGCCAACAACTAGTAATTCGAGTTCACCAAGCAGTGCTACATCAATATCTCAAAAAAAAAGAAAGCTTGCAGTTTCAAATGAAATTTGCACAAGTGAAGCAAATAATTTTTGGTCAATAGCTTCCAAATCGATTCAGTCCATATCAGAAAATGAAAGAGCAGAAGATGGTATAAAACACTGGATTTTGTATGTAGAAAGTGAATTGCGTAAAATTTCAGACCAAAAGAAACTGAAACGAATACAGAGAGAAATTATAAACCTAATTGATGATGATTAATAGAGAGATAGAATAAACGATTTTGTGCCGGTATGTTTAATATACATTTATGTATCTCAGATTTTTTATTAGATTGTAGTCGGTAAATTTCGTTCATTAACTTTTAATTACAAATTTTATTTTTGTTCCGGTGAATTTCGTTCATTAACTTTTAATTTAAAATTTTATTTTTATTCCGGTAAATTTTGTTCATTAACTTTAAAAATTTAAAATTTTATTTTTGTTCCTGCTGATAAAAGAAATTGATTTACCTGATATTGAGCTTTGAATTTTTCATTATATATTTTTATAATATTATGCATCATTAGTGCAAAAGTATAATTATTTCATTAAGAGATATATGTTCTTTATTTAGTTGATAATCTTTGAGCTTTAATTAAGAATTAAGAATTTTATTTTTAATTTTATTTTTGTTTCTGCTGATAAATGAAATTGATTTACCTGATATTGAGCTGTGAATTTTTCATTATATATTTTTATAATATTATGCATCATTAGTGCAAAAGTATAATTATTTCATTAGAGATATTATATGTTCTTTATTTAGTTGATAATCTTTGAGCTTTAATTAAGAATATAATTTTTTTCTCAATTTTTAAATCTTACCTTTGCGACGGTAATAATATGTTTTTTTGTAATCAGATTAACTGAAAAGAATGCGTTGGTAGCTGTGTAAGTAATACTTAAAAAAATAATGCCTATATTCAGTCAGTTGTATTCAGTCAGTTGTATATTTTACATACCAAAAAAATAAAAGGGTAACATAGATAAATTTGTAGTTAATTTCTAGTTTATAACTATGTATATTTTATAACTATAATAAATATATTTTGTTACAAATGCATGTTTATTAAAATACATACACTTTCATAATTACAAACTACAGTATACGTAATTGTTATATATCCAATACTTATTTATAATAAAATAACATAAAAGTATAATTATATTTAATTACATAAGATTATATAATTAATAAAAGAACTTAATACATATACATATTTTACATACCAAAAAATTTTTTTTTTGTAATCCATATCAAGAATTAACAGAACAACCATTCATAATTAAAGTTGTGACAAAAAAAATTAATAAAAGTGTGAAAGTTAAATCATAAATTCCTGCCATTCAACTTTTCCTACGGTATTGAAATATTCTTTAAAAATATCGCGAATATGGATTGCATTTCTATTAGGTCTTGCATTTATGATTTGTAAATTGCGTAATTGCGCATTATCATTTCTCCATGTAGCATGTATTACAGTTTGATTTTCTAAATTTTCAACATCTACAGCTCCATGTAAATAAGCACCATTTTCTTTACTAAGATAGTTATGTAAAGCACAACATGCAAGGGTAATATTTTGCACAGTTTCAACTGATAAATATATTTGTGTTAAAAGAACGCGAAATCTATTTGCTAAAATGCCGAAGGCATTTTCAACGATTCTTCTACCTCTACTTAATCTGTAGTTGTATATTCGCTCATCATGAGATAAATTTCGTGTTGGATAAGGTTTTAGTATATGATTTTGCAATGGAAAAGCTGCGTCAGCTAAAATAACATAAGGAATGGGTTCATTCATATCAGGTAATGGTTTATCTCCAGGCACATCAAGTGGATTTCGTGGATCATTTAAAAATTGTGCCAAGTCGCTGTCACGAAACACTCCACCATCACTTACCCTACCATTAACACCGACATTGACATATGTGAATTGATAATTGGCATTGACTAATGCTAAAAGAACGATACTATTTGTACCCTTGTAGTTGTGATACAACGAACCATCTTGAAGTGGTACTTTAAATTCTATGTGACGACCGTCTATAGAACCAATACAGTTTGGAACGTTCCATATTTCAAAATAATTATTTGCAATCTGTTCCCATTCAGCATTTGTAGTTGGTATCTGTAAAAATTATTTAATACATTATTTAATAATCAGCATTTCGAATAATTCATTATGTGTTATAATTAATTGTAAATTATTATTTACCCGCAAGTAATCGTTTCGAAGAACTTCGTATATGACACGACATGTCTCTGGAATTATGAGAAATTGAACATGCTGGTATCCTTGTCGAGTACTCTAAACTCCTATAATTCTCACCAGTAGCCAAAAATCTCAGAGTTAGTGATAAACGTTCTTTAGGAGATATACATTCTCTCATGTTAGTGTTTTGACGCTGTATATAGGGTGCTACTAGTTCCACAAGTTGATCAAATAAATCGTGTCTCATTCGGAAAAATCTTTGAAAATAATCAGTATCTTCGCTTCTCAATTCTAGATGGGCTAAATTAATTGTGCCTCGTAAATTATGACTTCTTCTGAGTATCCATTTACGTGTCCATATTTTACGACGCTTTCTTCGTTTCTCTTTTATACTATTTTCTTCGATTGTCTTTTTTTGTATAGCTTCAGCTATTATAGCAATTGTGATTAACTTCTTTAATTTTAAAGACATGGTTAAAAAATTTTTATAAACTTAATGAGTTTTTTTTCTTTATCAGCGTTTATAATCAAGAATCTCTGAAAATTAAAAATATGTAATTATGTATTAAATTATTGCGTTTAAAAATATTCACAATTTAAATTAAACAATTTTAATCAAAATAAATTATTGAAAAATATATTTATTTATTTTTTATTTCAATGTAAAACGCTTTTTCATGGTATTTAATAAATTGACAAAGATCATATAATTTCATTGATACATTAACATTTGATCGATGTGATCAAGTTAAACTTGATGGACGAGATTAAATAAAATAGCGTATAAAATCCAGTTAAATTACTGTCAAATTAGTCGACACGCCAGGCCGATGCTACACAACGACGAGAAAGAGATGTTAGCGTGTGCACGAAGAACTTTCTAGGTACCAAGTTAAGAGTGATGCAACCAAGTAACCACGAGTGAAACTACTTTTCCACTATAATACGAGACCGCAAAATAAACATACAAAGGGGAAAATTACTCCTATTGTTATAAACGTGATATACTAAATAAATTTTGGTAATTAAAAATTGAAATAAACTGAAAATGATGTATTTTAATATTTTTTATGTGATTTTAACATAATTTCTACGTGATTTGAATATATGTATGTGAGAGCAAGAAGCAAATATCATATAATATAAACATCACGTTTAGAAATAAACTGCAAATATATTTTATTATAATGATATATATTATTATTTTAACATTGTATTATTAAAATTGTTGAATTTCTTACCTGGTGTTGGCAAAGGTGGCGTCAGGAATTTGTGCGACATTATTTCTACTCAAGTCAACTCTTTGCAGTCTCGTATTCTCTTATCAGGTCGCAGAACCTCCACTCGATTGCCCCGAAGATTCACGTCCATCAACGATTTCAGAAGTCGGAAGCTTCGTCCGTACAACGTGACCAGCCGGTTGCACCTCAAGTTTAGCTGCTCCAAACCCGTGAGTTCATCGAAAACGCCATCGTCCAGGAGTCTCAGAGCGTTATAGCCTAGATTCAATTTTCTCAAATTCGGCAAGTCAGCCAGGGCGCCAGGCGGAATTCTCTCGATCCCGTTCGAGCTTAAATCCAACGATCGTAGGGCAGGTAGAGCTAGATCCTGAGAGGATACCGTTGGCAACGCGACAATACGGTTCTTGGGCATGTGAAGATGTTCGATGTCCTTCGGTAGACCAGGGACCACTTCCAGCATACAATTCAAACCGACGTCAAGCTCGTATAAGTTCGTTAGGTATCGGAACGTTAAGGGATGAAGGACGGACAAGGCGTTCCTGGAGATATTGACGTGCTCCAGCACTGGTATGCCCAGAAAGGACTCGGGTTCGATGAGCCCTATGGCGTTACCGCTAAGATCCAGCCGTCTGAGATTTGGTAGATTAGTGAACAAACGTGGTTCTACGTGACGGAAATAGTTCTCCGAAAGATCCAGACCCTGGAATTAAGTACTGATCGTAACCGATGCAGAAGCAGCAGAAGTAATAAAATATCAATGATATTTAATTTTACTTTTAAGAAAGAATCGAAGCTGAATTCGAAATTAATAAATTATTGAAGAGTAATGAATGATTGCATGAAATTCGTGTAATATTAATATTTAATTAAAATAACAAATAAAATTTAATTAAAACTAATATTTAAGGAATTTTACCTTTTGGCAAATTCCAAAAGGGAGCCTCCAGCGTAGTAGTTCAACGTACAGTTAACTTGTCGGAATTTACAATTATCGCGATATCATTGAATCTTCTTCTTTTTCTTTAATTTCTTGGCACTGGGTTCGATTCGTTCGATTCATCACTGAATATGTCATTCCACAATAGAACCATAATAGGTTAGAATACATGAAGGTCTTCTTTCTAGGGTTTACAACACCATCTATATGTATCAAAGTGTAAATATTTCTGTCCGAGAACTCGGACGGAGAAATCGGATCGATTTCTAGTACCGTGGACACAAGGCTTTAGAGGAACTGTTTCGTAACGGTGGCCCCGTGCCAGATACAAATTACATATTTCTGGGAGATTTTGTCGACCGGGGCTACTATAGCTTAGAAACGTTTACTCGTCTGCTCACACTTAAAGCTAAATGGTCCGACAGGATAACGTTACTACGCGGTAATCACGAAACTAGACAAATCACGCACGTTTATTTGGATTTTACGGTAAGTGCGCAACGATACTTTCTTTTCTGGGCTTTTTTTACATTTGTGTATAATAAAGCTTTGATTTCATTGGTCTCTTCATTTTCTGTTCTAGATGAATGCCAAAACAAGTACGGCAATGCTAATGCGTGGAAGTACTGTTGTAGGGTATAACTCCACTTTTGATTACGCTCGAATAAAATTCTGTTTTAGTTAATTGATGAACAGGTTCTTTGTGTACACGGTGGATTGTCTCCAGCTATTAGAACACTAGATCAAATTAGAACGATTGAAAGAAATCAAGAGATTCCACACAAAGGTATTAATTGTATAAAGTGATATGTTATTGCAAAAGTTACATAATAATTAAAAGTTACATGACTGGATATTTACTGTTATTGTACAATAATAATAAAATATCGTTGCTTAATTGCCATATTACAGGTGCTTTCTGTGATTTGGTCTGGTCCGATCCAGAAGATGTAGAAACATGGACAGTAAGTCCGCGTGGTGCAGGCTGGCTGTTTGGCAGTAAAGTGACTTACATGTTCATGGAAGTGAATGATCTTAAACTCATCTGTAGGGCGCACCAATTAGTTCAGGAAGGTATGTCTTTGCTCAAATATTTCTGTCGCAGATTTTTTTAAATATCTCGGAAGTATGTATTGATGACGCATATTTTTATCATGCAGGTTATAGGTACATGTTTAATGACAAACTCGTCACAGTGTGGTCGGTCCCAAATTATTGTTATCGATGTGGTAACATAGCTAGTATCATGCAGTTCACGACAGTGGATCAGAGATCACCAGTGCTGTTCCAGGCAGTGCCTGATTCCGAGAGAGTAATCCCACCTCTAATGCCCACTCCGTACTTTTTGTGATCTATCTTAGTGGCTCATCTGTACGGATGCGGAAGAGAAATGTCTGTGTCTAGACTCTACGGAATCACATGATTTGATTGGCCGGATTATATATTGACGGCAGGGAGCTGATACTGATTTGGATTACAAGGAAGATAGGAGTCTTGGTGCTGCTAGTGTTATTAATAAAAATATGAAACCGCTCGTGAGACGTTCAGACAGTGCAAAGCATAGAAAACCTTCAATCAATACAAAGGGTGATTTTAGCAAAGCGCTCTCCTGTGATGAATTCGTTATAAAACCCGGTATAAATACATTTGTCTTAACAAGGCGAGTAAATCAACCGGGTTTATACAAAGTTAGCCAATTATCACTGGTGATAGAAGAAAAATTAGAGTTTTTATCGCCCGTACTGAATCCACGATTATGTTACGAAGTAGCAAAGACGCAGCCAACGATATCCGTAAATTGTGGCAGAGATTTACTGGCAGGTCTTATTCAAGATATTGAATTAGTTATTTCGAGCGGAAGTACAAAGATAACCGAAGAAATGAAATTAAAATTACGCACATCACGCGGATTGACAGTGCAATCACAAAGTGTTGAAAAAGTAATGGTGAAGGAGTTAGAGACACCATTGCCAACGTGCGAACCATTTCAAACTATAAGAGTGCAGTTAAAGATCTTAGCTGAATTACCACCAAAGAAGGATGCTTCATCTATGGAACATAAAGTATTTAACACTTGTAATTTTATTCTATTTCTCGCACAATGAATATTATAACTTAACTTTTTTTTTTAGTATACAATGTCCATGGGGTTTGGAAGAAAGCATATCGTTGCATTTTGGTCCACCATTGATGTCAAGTATGAAACTTCATACAGCAAAACAAAGAAAATTCATTCAAATTGTCGTGACTGGCTTGACAAGTCAACTTCTACAATTAACTGAACCTGAATTAATGACAATTTCGTCAATAGACGTTAACTTTAAAAGTTTAAATTCTGTCGCGGGTCAAAAATTAGTGATAGGCAATGGAATGAACGTTTCTTTTATGTGGGAATTTGAGATCTCATCAAAAGATGAGAAATCCACGATACCAATAAAGACTGACTTTCGTGTAAAATATATATCAGTCAATGATACTGAAGAATTAAATAATACACATGTTGACGATGATCCACTACATATACATAATCTTGAGAGAATTGAGAAAGCATGTAGTGTTTACAGATGCAACTTTGATATTACAGATTATGTGGTAAGAACAACTATTCATTATTAATTGATATATATATATATATATATATATATATGTATAAAATTATATGTTATATATCTATCTAAATATTTTATTTACTTTAAATGAGAAGTTGTGGATTAATGATGATGTAATAATGTAGGATCACTATGTACACTTGTAAAAATTGCATTACATTACGATGCTTTCCAGACTTTATTCACAGTATCCTCGAAAGTTGAAGCAAGTGGTGGTGGAGGAGAGTTTTGTCGTGCTGGTAATATGTGCCACTTGTGTCTTACAGTGATGCGCATGCCTAGTCTTAGTCCAAATCCTCCTCCACAGTTAATGTATGAGGTTCTGGCGGACCAAACTATGTGGGCGGTGTGTGGTCGGACAGCAGGCATTGTATCGTTAGAAATAGTAGAGAAACAAAGCGTCACATTAGATGTGATGCCTCTGACAAGTGGTTATTTGCCTCTCCCTGTTGTTAGATTATCTCGATACATACCCGCAACAGAATCGAAAAATGGTAAGTTTAAGTATTTTACATTATATGTCTACATATGTGTACGTTTTATTTGATTTATGAACAAATTCATGAAATTTTTATTGTAGATATTTGCTATAATTTTTGAAAGAAAAAGATATTACGTTTGCCTCTGAGTTGTATAAATTTCTGTAACTGTTTTATTTGTTTCCATTTTAAGATATCGTCCGTAATAAAAATGATTTAGGATCTGGTCCTCGATTAGAGCCATTTAGTCCGGGACAAGTGTATAATGCCAGTAAAGCACAACAGGTGCATGTTCTGCCAGCAGCTCCATCAGAATCGAATTAAAGATGTATAAATTGTTGTTGAAGACATGTACATGTTCTTTGATTTCGTGTAACAGGTCATAAACATCTTTAATTAGGAAGAACTTTAGGAAATAATCGCAAGTTGTTTTTTTGTATCAAAACGAACAATTATGTAAATATCGCATTTTAAATTCATATAATAGATAAGGATTATGTTATATCATATAAATTAATATTTTGAAATAAGCAAATCGGCATTGGATATAATAGTTTAATATTTACTTTTATTTCTATCTGACAAAATATAAATGTTCGATGATACATAAATTACATTGTTTACGTGATATAAGAGTACATAATATAATGGAAGTATATATATAATATAATGGATCTATCTATACTGTCTGCCTCTGCCTCTGCCTCGTCTAATGCCCCAATGATAGTATGGTGATGAAAGTCTGTACAGAAAGGCCATAAATCTTTCTTCTTGCCGCCGTATCCCCGCGGCTCTGCCTCTTGGTCTTCGAACTGTAAAATAATATGTATATTGTATAATTAAATACATATAATATAAATTAAATTTATATATAACGAGAAGATATTTATTAATTTCGATAAACATATTACCTTGTCCATTATCTTCGGCATCGAAATGAGCAGCGGCACGATCGGCGACGACGGGACCAGCGGCGACAGGTCCACCGGCGACGGGACGGTTGGCGAGGACGGAACCAGCGGCGATAGGTTCGCTGGCGACGGGACGGTTGGCGAGGACGGAACCAGCGGCGACAGGTCCGCCGGCGACGGGACGGTTGGCGAGGACGGAACCAGCGGCGACAGGTCCGCTGGCGACGGGACGGTTGGCGAGGACGGAACCAGCGGCGATAGGTCCGCTGGCGACGGGACGGTTGGCGAGGACGGAACCAGCGGCGATAGGTCCACCGGCGACGGGACGGTTGGCGAGGACGGAACCAGCGGCGATAGGTCCGCCGGCGACGGGACGGTTGGCGAGGACGGAACCAGCGGTGATAGGTCCGCCGGCGACGGGACGGTTGGCGACGATGGAACCGCCGGCGACAGGTCCAGTGTCGACGACGGGATGGTCGGGAACGGAACCGCCGGCGACAGGTCCGGCGTCGACGACGGGATGGTCGGCAACGGAACCGCCGGCGACAGGTCCGGCGTCGACGACGGGATGGTCGCAAACGGAACAGCCAGCGACAGGTCCGGCGTCAACGACGGGATGGTCGGCGACGGAACCGCTGGCGCCGGGCCGGTTTTCTTCCAACGATAATTCTAGCGCGAATTCGTTTAGTTCGTCATCGTCTAGATCCATCTGAAATAAAATAAAAATAGCAACATTGTAATTGTGTGAAATATATATATATTTATTTAATTTAGAAGACAGTACTTACATTTTCCATTTCCCTCAGTATGAATGTTGGCTAAACAAGGCAGGCACGAGACCGGAGATGAGCACGAGATCAGCGGCGACGGTACCGGTGGTAACGTGTGAAAAATGCGCGAACTCGGACGATCGTAGTAGTACGTCCGGTCTTTAAGACTTCTCAGGGGAATCTGACGAACAACGACCGCCGGCCGACGACCGCAGTGGTACCAGTGGTAATCTGGTAATGTAATCAACGACGACGTGATTGGCGACGTGATCGACAGCGACATCGACGGTGACATGATCGGCGGCAACATAGTGGCGTTATCGGCGTGTATAGATAGAGCCTTTAGGGCTGCATTCAAAAACTATACTCGAGTGCACACCGCATCGCTTTATCTTTGTTACTAAAAATTGACTATATTCGGAAACTTTACTCTGGCCTAGTTTACACTGATCACTTGATACGCGTATTAAATAGTAAATGGCCTAGTTTACACCGATCTCTTGACACGCGTATCAAATAGTATATTTGAACTGATCAGCCAATAATCAAACTAATTTACTAGTTATTTACTATTTAATACGCGTATCAAGTGATCGATGTAAACTAGGCCATTAACTAGTAAATTAGTTTCATTATTGATTTGATATGCGTATCAAGAGATCGGTGTAAACTAGGTCATTCGAATACACACCAGCGTCGTTCTGGGGCCTTATTCTCGAATCGTTTTCATGAAACTCGCATGCGAAATTCAATGTTTTTCAAATAGAAAGTCGCACACGAAAATCATTAGGGCAAGCTCGAGAATACGGTTCCTGTCTTTGATCAATTTTTAGTAACAAAGATAAAGCGATGCGGTGTATACTCGAGTATAGTTTTTGAATGCAGCCCTAAAGGCTCTATCTATATACGCCGATAACGTTGCCGCCGATCATGTCACCGTCGATGTCGCTGTCGATCACGTCGCCAATCACGTCGTCGTTGATTACATTACCAGATTACCACTGGTACCACTGCGGTCGTCGGCCGGCGGTCGTTGTTCATCAGATTTTCCTGAAAAGTCTTAAAGACCGGACGTACTAATACGATCGTCTGAGTTTCCGCGTTTTTCACACGCTACCCGTGAGGTTGTACGAGAGGTCTGCTCGAGGTCTATTTTCGTCCTCGCCGTTTTCGTTACCGGGGTTACGACCTTTTCCGGTGCGATTCGCTCATAAGCTATTTCGCAAATAGCTTACAATCTTATATCTGTGAGTAAAGGTTATATTGTCGATATATTGCGATATATCTCTGAGACAATATCTTTTTCTGTGAGTGAGTGAATTGTTTGTTAACAGATTACATCCAGCGGACGGTGAGTCGCGTCGGCACCGCCCCTGATTATTATATCCTGTACCCATAACAAGGCCCATAACAAGGTAACTATTTTCTTTTATTTCGAAGTCTGTTTGATCGTACTGGGACGATTAATGATGATTCAACGACGACGCTGAACATTAAACAAATTTAATTTCATTTCTTTGATGCTAGCGTCAAAGCAAAAGCACTACATTCATCTTGTTGATGACGCTCATTTTCAGCGTTTCATGAATTGACACCTTAAGTGTGCAAGTAGAAACCTGCACATTGCTTCCTCATAGTTTTTAAGTGGGCAAGTAGAGACTTGCACATTGCTTCCCCATAATTTTTAAGTATGCAAATCATAAATTTACTGAGTTCTAGAATAAAATACTTTTCCTAGGTAGCACATACACGTTTCTAAAATGTTTTACAAGCGTTTTTCCGAAACGTTTTATAACCGATTTCTAGAAACATTTCTCATGAGTAAAAATATTCATTCGAAAAACGTTCGATGAAACGTTTCTTTTCCGATAAAATAACGTTTAAGAAACTATTATAAAAAAATTTTTTTAATAATAAAGAAGTTTTAAAATTCCTACTTTTTACGTCTTTTGAACGTGTTTATGACGTTTTTAAGACATGCGTGAGAATGTTCTAGGAGCTTTATGCATCTGTTATACCATCTATGGCGTCTATTTTTTTCGAAGAAATTTTCTGCACTGGTACATATTCGTGCAATAAGTTAAAGTGAAACAAAATATACTTATCTCACTCTAACTTAGGGAAGATCGGGTCTTGTTGGCACAAGAGGTAAATTAGCAATGCGTTCCGTTTATATATTTATATTCATTACAAAGAAACTATACAGTATAAAGGATCGTTCCTACTATGAAAATGTAGAGAAAGGTTCTCTCTATCATATTAGTACTGTTTAATCATGATAATTAGTTGTTTAAAAAATCAAATGCCGATATTGTGAAAACTGTGCCAATGAGCCCCGATCTCTCCTACTGATGTGCACCAGTTCAGGAAGTTCTTCAATATAAAATTAGTGCAATATAAATTTAAATGTTTAAAAAAAGACTATTAAAGCTATTATAGGTAAATATTATGTTAAACCTTACCGATGACCTTGACCTTGACCTTGACATATGACATTGTTAAGGTCATCCTTCTGAGTATCCTTCAGAAGGTTTTAGCTGGCGGTCATTGTTTATTAAAAAGTTATAAACAAAAAAAGTTTAAAAAATATAGCAGTTATTTTGAGTACTAATAGACATAAATGATTGATATTGATATTTATGCGGAAATAGTACATGTATGAACGAAGGAAAATTATTTAAAACAATGAATTGTTGGTATATTGAAAGGAAAGTTATTTAAAGCAGAGAATAGAGAGTGTGTGCTTTGTATGTGCTTTCTAAGTTGAAGCGAGGTTCACACTATATACAGTGTCGAGGGATTCGTGTTTTCACCATTACCTGACAGCGAATTGAAGCAAAAAATTGAAGAATTGGCAGCTTCCTTGAAATACACTCGTCAAGGAATATTGTAAGAAAGACAGCAATGAACTCGATAAAGAGTGTGGTTGTGAAACAGATGAAATACTGGCGGTACTCGCACACGAGTTGGGTCATTGGACACATAATCATGCTGTGAAAGGATACTGCTGTGCCAGGTATAACTTTAAAGTTAATTCATATTTTATGTATTATGTCAAGGAATTAATCTTATAGTATTGATAATGATATTTCATTATTTTCTAAGGAAAAATTGGCTCATTACAGAATCACTTAATATATTTAATAAAACAATTTTAATATATTTAATAAAATAAAATATGTTATATATGACCTGAGCAATTCTTTACAGTTTTCTTTGTATTTTTAATAATAAGTATATATATTTTTCAGATAATTGTAGCCAATTTCGTCATGTTTGCCAAGCTTTTGCGATACACACCAATGTATAGCGTTGTTGGCTTTGTGGACACTCAGTCCATTATGATTGGCCTATGTATAGTATCAGCGTATATTTTAATGCCACTGAATAAGGTAAGTAATTATTACATTTTTTTTATGATTTTTATATTGTGTATTAAACAAGAGATTATCTACGCAAATTCTTTTATTATTTTCAAGTGTTTAATTTTGTCAACGTGGTGATTAGCCGAAGATATAAATTTCAAACAGGTAGATTTGCCACGAAATTAGGCCACGGCGAGCCTTTAAAGGCAGCTCTGGTAAAATTACAGAAGGACAATTTGAGCTTTCCCATATACGATAAATTTGGAATACGATAAATTTACTCTTGTTGGAATTCACATCCGTCTATGCTTGAACGATTAGAAGCGATAGATAAAACTAATTAAGGGACGAGTTTTTCATTCTATACGATTTTTATAACTTGTTTCTCGACATAAAAAATGAAGCCTGGAGCGATACAGCGATACAGGCATTAGTTGTTTGCGTTATTTTATACGTTTTATTTTAATTAATTATTCCACTATCTAGTTGAGCGAACCTAAATACGAGTCCGAGACAATTACAATCTACTCCAATTGAATAGGAGCTTTTAATGGAGCTTTACTATCATACGAAGTTTTTATATTATATACATATATATACATACATATTTATTAATATATCATTAATCTCGTGAAAAATGACCACAATATTTTGTATTTTCTTAATGTTTGTAGGGGTTTATCTCACATTTCAATATTTCGAGTATACTTTATTTTTCGAGGACATAGATTAGATTATTATATTTGTACATATCCATCAGAACTTGCGCTTTACTATTCAATATACCGTTATTTATCATTTATAGATAAAGATTCTAAATGTTATTAAGTAAAAGTTCAATTAACTTTAAGGATACGATAAACAAAATGTAAGTTGATATTCCATTCAACATTGTTTTTACAATACTGGGAATTTGTAAAAATATATCACGTTTGTGAACAATTCACATATTTATTCTCGTGTTGATAGACATAGTTCTTTTTTATAATGACTGCTAAGATGCGTGAAAACGTACTTTAAAATTTTCATGATCCAATATATTCAAAACTTGAGAATATCAATCCGTGATGTTAAGATACAGTTAAAGGGACTTTGCTTCTAAATTTTAGGATACTCGCCATTATCATCAGCAATATGCCAACATTAATAATATCGTCGTTGTTGCCAATATTTTCGTCTTCACCTCGGCGCCAGTTTTTAACATATATCGAACAAGGATAAGAATTGATAATTATGAAGTGAGCGAAATGTAAATCTGTGATCAAGTAATAAAATGGTTTGATGCACTCGTGCGCGCGCGCACGCGAAATGATCGAAATAAATGAATTACTGAATGGGGTGCTATATTTTAGTTGTGCATCATCATACAAGTTTATATGACTAACATCTATGTATTATATTATAAAATATAATCTTACAATATCATAATATTTTATGTGTACGAGATATATTGACCAGTAGTCATTTTTTTATGGCACGTTTATAATACCAATTGTCTGTGGTAAGCAGTAAAATGACGTGCGATAGATGCAGGCGCACATTTTACTTGAGTTAAAAATACAAATAAATTGTAATATAATATGAAGTTTGTAGTTTGTGGTTAGTTTTTTGAAAGAGAGAAGATAAATATTAGACATTGTTTTCTGCTGAACGCACTTGATGACATACATGATGTCCGTTGATTATACATTGTACCCATGTTTCGCATGGATTTACAAGATAATGATAAAGATACAAGACATTTTTTCTTTTAGTAATGATATTTGCGATTAGAGAACGTGCCTTTGTATCTTCAATATGTTAACTTAAGTGACAGAAATGGTTGAAGGAAAGGAGATACGTGGAACTTCGGGCAAGATAAATGCACTAGCGGAACATAAGGACAATCCGTCGCCGGAAACGTCGAAAGCGCTTGTAGAGATACCATTATGCTGGAGGAATGTTGAAAAAATGAAATCTCGTTGCAAGACGCGTTCAAAGAATTGCACGTGTCGAAAAATCAACTAATAAGAAACTGCAAGGCTCTGGCTTTCGTCTGCGCTTTACAAAATCGATTTTGTACCCGTACTGTCATTATCTATAATTTCTGCGTGGCCTACGTTACTTTGTACATGAGCGAGAATAAATTGCATGTTATATATGCAGCACATATTTTTATTAGGTCTAATTATCGCTAATGTATATCGCTAGTATAAAATGTATATCTCAGATCCATTAATTATATTCGTTAAATGTAAGTTTTATTGTTAATGTATATCGCTAATGTAAAAGGTATCTCGGATCTATTAATTAAATATAAAATATGTGTATTTAAAGTGTTTGTGAAAAATCCAATTTAATTGAGCGTCATACTCCGACTGTATCCTCTCTATCTCCGTTTCGGGTCATATTCGCATAATTCGCGTCTTATCTAAAAAAAAAATTAATATTTAGGTAAAAGTAAATTATCCATTACTTAAAATTTAGTAATTCGTTAGATTGTAGATCTTTTCTAATTAGTAGATTATTAAAATAATTAGTAGTTTGTGTGTCAATGAATAATTATCTCAGGTAAATGTATATGACGAAAAAGTGAAAGTTACATTTCTGTGATATATCTGAGTGAATTTCGTTTGTATCGAAAATTGAAGCCTCTTTTCCGCGATGCCGATTGATTCTCTTGCTGCGCTTACTTCATTTGCAGCTGTCATTGTATATTTTGACAGTTGTGTGTATCAAGGGTTAATAGTGTAATAGTAATAGCATAATGTTAAAGCTAAATGGCGCGCGCGAAGCGCGCGCGTCTGTAATGTCTAGTGTCATACATTGAGAGACCGACGTATCTTACGAAGAAGTATCTTAATAAATAAAATTTTTACATTTGTTTGGACTTTACGTCGTAATATCTCCGCTTATTAATTTACCTACTAGATCGATCGATAACAATGCGAGCGCGATATCGAAACTGGCGATACTATAGTACCGCCAATGTCGAAAAAGTGAAAGTTACATTTCTCTGATATATATATATATATATATATATATATATATATATATTGAGATATATTGAGAGACGTCGACGTTAGTAGAAATATCTTAATATAAAATTTTCGCATTTCGACTTTGCGTTGCAATATCTCCGCTCGTAGGACACGTAGCGGAAAAATAAAAACACGTTGGCCTTTGGCCAACTCGAACGTGCGTATCCCATACGTATAAAAGTAAAGTACCAGTTCAAATACAGATAGCGAATTGGTTTCAGTCATAAAATGTTCCATAATTTATGTGCTTTTAAAATATGCACAATGAGATTTCCGTGCTTATTCCCTTTCGCCGACCTGAACGTGAATACCCCATACGTACAAGAGTAAAGAACCAGTTTAAATACAGATAGCGAATTGATTTTAGTTTTAAAATGTTCCACATATTATATGGTTTTAAATTATGCACAATGAGATTTCTGTGCTCATCCCTTTCAGCCGATCCAAACGTAAGCACCCTATACATACAAGAGTAAAGTACCAATTCAAATACAGATAGCAAATTGGTTTTAGTCTTAAAACGTTCCACAATTTATATGCTTTTAAAATATGCACAATGAGATTTCCGTGCTTATTCTCTTTCGCCGAGCTGAACGTGAGTACTCCATACGTACAGGAGTAAAGTACCAGTTCAAATACAGACAGCGAATTGGTTTTTGTCTTATAATGTTCCATAATTTATGTGTTTTTAAAAACACTACAAAAAGCGTGATATTCGTACAAAATTACCTTTTTCAAAAAAATGCGCAAAGTACACGCATAGTAGTATATATGTATTATGTTGTTACCTCGAAAAAAACAAAGTGGTAGTATTATACCTCGAAATAACATCCTGTACATACTGTTCATAAAATGCGTAATACTACAAAAAGGCGTGATATCTATACAAAATTACCTTTTTTAAAAATGCATATTTACCCTATTATATATAAATAAAGCAAATTATAATTTTGAAAGAAAAAATTTAATAAATATTTTTAACTGTAGAAACGTAAAAAATACGTTTCTTAAATCATGATTTAAATCATATTTCAAACACATTTTTGTTCAAACGTTTCTTAATGGTTCTTTACGGTTATGAAACTAACTATATATACGTTCAAAAAACGTATAACTAATATTATGTGCTACCTGGGTTTTTTACGAGCAGAATCAATCACTATTTGTACTTGCGTTTGGGGATAATTTGTACTGTAAAAATATAAAGTTTTATTAGTAGAATCAATCACTACTTGTACACTCGGGATAATTTGTGAAAATATAAAGTTTTAGATTTTGTATCCTCACCGTTCGTTCGGAAACTACCCTCGATTTTCTCTTACTTTAAAGTATTTAAAAAAATTTGAAGATTTTAAAAGTAGGGGAGACCGGGGTTAACTCGACACTATTTTTTCAAAGGTAATTTTTAATATTTAATTAAAATTTTTAGGCAAATTTAATGGTATATATTTAAAGAGTGTTTCTTCAGGTACAAAATTGATTCAGAAAGTTTTGCTGTACGTCGCTCTGTTTTGCCGCCAGGAAAGGAAAAATGACGCAAAGACAAATTTCGAATTGAAAAATGCCGGGGCAAACTCGACACCCCGCCGAGGCAAACTCAATACTTGTCTGATCGACACAATTTGATTTGGAACTTATTTTTTACTGTCTGAAAGTAAAAATACATTGTTTATTGTGTATTTAAAAAGTACAAAAATTCGGAATAAAGTAGCTAGAACAATCATTTGAAATCATGAGAATAAAAATTGTTGAACTTTCAATTATTTTCATCTAAACTCATGTCTGAAAAACAATTAATGCAGGTAAACTCACGATCGGACGTACGCATACATTTGTCATGATGAGCCATACGGCTGCATGACAAGCATCGTTTGTTACTGGGAGCCGATGAAACGGCGTGGTATTGACTTTGCCTCGGACGTCGTTTTTTACTTTTTTCGAGAGATCAGAAAAATTACTTTTCACCATCAAAAATGCTTATGTCGCGCTAAAAATTACACCATAACTCAGAATGTCATCAAATCCCGTTGATAATACTAGCACATAAAGACGCATTTACAGTAGGAAAGGCAAGTTTTTACGATAGATTTAAATTAGCAAAAAGTCTAGTGTCAAGTTTGCCTCGATGTCGACTTAGCCCCGGTCTTCCCTACATAATTTTAGAGTTATTTTAACCGACCCAGCAACTAATTCCTTTAATATATTTTACTTCTGTCATGATGCTAATACCCCCATTCTTTATTCATTTTATGGTTGATATTCGTAGTCGGATCTCATTTTTATGATCGTCTTAAGTACAATCTTAAGATAAGTCAATCACAAAGCATTTTAAGACATTACTTAAGATGGTCTTGAAATAAGATTTGACTATAAATAACGGGCTATTAAATTAAATTGTATTATGTAAATATATATTTTCTTTTACAGGTCTTCTGGGGAAAAAAAAATATATATATATATATATAATCCGGCTGCTCTTTGGCGCTATATAACGGCTGCCACAAGCGCTGGCAAACATTGGCTGCTATTAGCGCTAAATTTTGGCTGTTTACGGCTATAGTTTTAAAAAAGCTGCATTAGCAGTCATAGAAAAACATCTTATTTTAACAACTAACATGTCTGTACACACAAAAAAATACATTACTTTAATGCCTACAGACAGAAATATAATTGTCCAGGGCCAATGGCTGACGGACATACATGTGGATCATTTCCATCGACTTTTACAAAATTGTTCCGATTATAGACCGGTAGAAACACGGCAATTGCCTGATACGATTCAATCTGTATCACAAGATAAAAAACACATTCAAATATTGTATAGTAGTTTGTCACATTGGGTGTGTAGTTATTATGATACAAAAAATATATTTATATATGAATTCCTTGAATAATAAAACATTGTGTAAAGATCATGAGCGATTCTTGGAAAGATTATTTCCAACACATGACTTTAAAAAACATCCCGTCAAATTTCTTACTGTGCAACGTCAATCGAACAGTAGAGATAGTGGTGTTTTTGCTATAGCTTTTGCTACTTCATTGTTATTCAATATTAAACCTGACAAGTAAAGTATGAACATAAGTTTATGCGTTCACATTTGATACAAATTTTGGAAAATAATGTTATTGAACATTTTCCTCAAGATTCGCAATGTGGTATTCCTCAAAAAGTATTTCCATTAGCTGTAATAAGAGCGAGAGAAATTGAAGCGATTGCTAAACGTACAAAGAGACATTTTGAAAGTAAATATGCTATAAAACGTACAGAGGAACAGGATTTAGAAAATTGCGCTACACAGCAGCAACGATGCAAACAGAATTTATCAAATAATCGTGCTCAAGATTCACAAGGTGCTATTTCTCAAAGAGTATTTCCATTAGCGATAATAAAAAGCGACAGAAACTGAAGCGATTGCTAAAAGTGGCAAAGACACATTTTGAAAGTAACTGTGCTACAAAAATCTTGTGCAGAGCAACAGGATTTAAACAATCGCGCTATTATAAAGCGACAGCGATCCAAACAAAATGTAATTTTAAAGCCTAGAAAAAAAAATATAATTATTCGAGGCCAATGGATTGCGGACGATCATATGGACCATTTCCATACGCTTTTGCGAAGTTGTTCAGATTATGAACCTGTCGCAACATACCTAAACCAAAGGCCTGAATTTATTCCACGTATACCAGAATATAGAAAACATATACAAATATTGCACAGTTCGTCACTCCATTAGATTGTCCAGATCCAGAACTTAGAAATATAAATGGACATTGGGTATGTAGTTATTACGATACAACAAAAATATATATCTATGATTCACAAAATAAACAAAATTGCACGAACATCACGAGGTATTCTTGAAAGCATTATTTCCAAAATACGACTTTGAGAACAATCCTGTCGAATTTCCTACTGTGCAATATCAACCAAACTGTAATGATTGCGGAGTTTTTGCTATAGGCTTTTGCGATTTCATTATTGTTGATATTAAACCTGACGAAGTTAGATATGATTATAGAGCAATGCGTTCACATTTGTTGAAGATTTTCGAATCGAATACAATTGAACATTTCCTCAAGATTCGCAAAGTGATGTTCAGACAGTGCTTCCATTAGCAGTAATAAGAGATAGAGAAGCTAAAGCGACTGCTCTACGTATAAATAGACATTTATCTCAGAAAGATTTCTGTGAAAACATTAGTAATACTGGAAATAATTGCGCTGAGAAACGTTGTCGAGAGGAACAGGACTCGTCAGGAAAATGATCGTGCTAAAAAACGGCGTCGATATCAGAATTCAGAAACAATTGTGTTAATAATACTAAAATTAATCGCGCTAAGAAACGTTGTCGAGAGGAACAAGACTCGTCAGAAAATGATTGTGCTAAAAAACGGCGTCGATATCAGAATTTAGAAGACAATCGTGCTAAAAAACGACGTCAGTATAAGACAACTTAGCAAATAATCGCCTTAATAAGCGAAAACGTTATCTTATACATTCTCAGCAAGAACGAGATAGACAAAGAAAATATTATCTTATACATTCTCAGCAAAAACGAGATAGACAAAGAAAATATTATCTTCTACATTTCAGCAAGAACAAGATAGACAAAGAAAATATTATCTTCTACATTCTCAGCAAGAACGAGATAAACAAAGAAAATATTATCTTCTACATTCTCAGCAAGAACGAGATAGACAAAGAAAATATTATCTTCTACATCTCAGCAAGAACGAGATAGCACAAAGAAAATATTCTGATCGTAATGGCTTTATAATAAGCGATATACGAGAGAAAGAATTCTAAATACGTACCTGCAAACAAAATCACGATATTGCCAAAAATATTACTAGAATAGGCAAAGTTTTGGTCACGAAATTACATACAATTTCTTATTCCTGTGGCAATTGAAGACATCGAAAACAAACTTATATAAAAATCCTACTGAAAGACGATTAGCACGAAAGAATCTTACGTTGGTGTATGCGTTTCGAGATAGTTTTGGTCAGCAAGATCTCTAAAATATTAGCTTCACTTAAAAAGAATCAGACGTGTGCTTGACTCTTACCGCTGAATGCTCTATAAATGACAATAAAATACGTGCATTATGTGGCACATCGGGACATACAGCTTCATCCGAAAATTATTTTATCGACACATATCGTAACATTACTTCATCACAACTGTTGATAATTAACGAGAAAGGTAAAACTATGAATGTATTACCTTTGCAACAAGCACGAGTCAAAAAAATCATGGTTATGCAATGCTTTGTGTAAAATTTATGATTATTCCGTGATGAAGATTCTAATCGATCGTTATGAAAAATTCCTCAAACGATATTTACCTGTACTTTAAGAAAATACCACAATTGTTAACAGATATTCATACATGTACGATAAAGAATTCTGATAAAAAGGGTCACACACATGCCTGGTTACATTGATGCAACTCTTGCAAAGCTCTATTTCTTCCTGTTTATTATTATCACCTCATTTTCCAATGGTGAGATATATTAAACGTTTAAGTTATCAAATGACAAGTTATACGACAAAATGTTAAATCTGGAGAAGGCTTTAACTTCTGTTGATTTAGACCGTTAAACGAAATTATAATTTCGGCACAACAAAAGCATATAGGTACAAACATCAGCAGAATCGTACTACTTTGAGTGAAGATGAAATTATGTCTCGTTTTAAAAACGCATTTAAGGCTTTTACTAAACGCTCCATGGACACACCTCGATATGTTTGTGCATCATGTGAGAGACTTTTATATAGAAGAAGTGTCTCTGAATTTAATAAGCTTAAAGCACGACTAGATATTCCAATTTGGAGAGATTTAATGGCGCATTTAGAAAAACATAATATTACTCCGCAATACATATGTCATTACTGTGAAAAAAAATTCCGTGACGGATTAATACCTGCGTATTGCATTTTAAATGATCGTATTGTACATGATCCACCTGAAGTAATATCATGTCTTAACCAGTTTGAAAAAATTCTCATACAAAGAGCTAAAGCTTTTCAAACTGTCGTTACAATGAAACCTGTTAGTAACAAGAAATTGCCTCACAGACAAATGGTACAAAAAGTAAAAGGTAGAACGTTTCATTTACCGTTACCTTTACAAGAAACATTGAATAAAATATGTCCTGATACTGATCCAATTAATACCAATCACGAATTGTACTTTATACGTGTTAGAGGTATTCCGACAAAATCAAAAATGATTTGGGAAGAAATGGTAGACGTTAACAAGGTTTTTGACGCCTTAGTGTGGTTAAAAGAACATAATCCTTTATATTCTCATATTGTATTGCCAAATACTTGTAAGGAGTTTTATTTACAAACGTCATTATTATTCGATCCAGAGTTTGAAGTACAGGAGACAGAAAATGCTACTGAATCTGATTTGGATGACAAACGCGAATCGAGCCCAAAAAATCCAACGCAAGAAAACAACGTAAACGCTACTTTAAACAATGAGCGTAAGGCATGTTAACTCAGGTTCTTGACGAAAATAATGATGATTATTACGAGCAATATACATTTATCCTTTATATGAAAAAAATTATGTAAAACTGATACCGCCTTATATCAAATGTTAAAATAGCCGATTTGCCCTTGGACAATCGTGAGGCATCTTAGATCTATTGTGTTTTCCAGATTTATTTCCTTTGGTATTAATGGACGACACCAAGCTAGACGGGTTAAACTTCACGACCATGAATTTGATAAATGTTGTTTTGATGTCCAAACATCCACAATTCAGATTAAATATACAATTCGTATTTTTTCTGTATAAATCTATACACTTTTCGTCAAATAAATCGTGGTATTTATAGCAAACTATGTACAACTAAGCGTTATAACGGCTTCAGAATATTAGAAGCACTACAGACAGATGTATTAGAATCTGACTTAGTACAATATTCGCCACTATAAGAAATACGGAACAATACTGGCGTATACCAAGGAGTAATTTAAGATGTATGACGCAAGAGTACGGACCTGCGACATGGTTCGCAACATGGAGTCCTGCTGAATGGCTGATGCCTGACTTAGCTGCGTATCTTCGTGAAGTAAATGGATGGCCTGACGATTCGACGCCCATTAGTGTACTCGTTGCTAAGGATCCCGTGTCAACGTCAAGGTTTCTTGATAACAAATTCAAAGCATTCCTTGATTTTATTTGTTCCAAAGATAACCCGATCGGAAAAGTGGCGCATTACTTCTGGCGACGAGAATACCAAGGTAGAGGTATACAACATTTCATTTATTAATTTGGATTGAAGGTGCGCCAATTATCGGGAAATCTTCTGTTGAAGAAGTTTCTCAATTTATTTTGCAACACATACTTGTGAAATGCCAGATCCAAAGATTTCACCATTGTTATACAGGCGAGTCAATACGCATCAACGACACAAACATAACGATTATTGTCTTCGTTCT